>NW_010402838.1:0-12354 GCF_000710305.1 Buceros rhinoceros silvestris | reverse complement strand
TCCTATACAAATGGTGGTGCGCCCCAGCCGGTAATGTCTCTGCTCTGCAAAGGGAAGTGCAGTGTAGGAAAAGACATGTACCAGGTATTTCTAAGCTCTTGCAAACACTGTTGGTGACAACAGCCCATGAGGTAGCAAGTACAAATGAGAACATTCTCGGCAGGGAAAATGACTTCATGAAGGGCTACTCTGGGATCAGTTCCTGAACGTAATAAAAGATGTGTACCTTGCACTACAGATAGAAAGATTGAAATGTTCTGTGCTGTGGGCAATGTTGTTAATCAGCCTTCTAATGGGATTACAAAATTATATCCCTTATCCAGCTCAGCAGCAAATAACGACAGTTTTACTGGATTGGCCAGAGAGAAGATTACCTGTCTGTTATGTACAGGGAAAACTGCCTTATACCTGTGACAAGAGAAGTGCTTAAAAGGCACCTGCTGTGCGTGCATCAATACATGTTTATAAATTGGTGCTTTTCCTACCCAAACAGAATGACCATAGGCAGTCAGAACATGTTCTCAGCAGTTGTGAAACTCAAGTATATGGTGACCTTTTCCTTGTAGACAAACGAGGTTCATGAGAGTAGAAGTGCTAATTAAGGTAGTGGAGAGCTGTATTTATAACTCTGACCTTGGGCAGGAATATGAATAACAATTATGCAGAGATCAAGAGAAAATTTACATATATTTTCTCAACATTATTATAGAGTTTTAATTTCCTGTTACTGATAGTACAAACCTATGGATTTGTTACAATGAAAGGGGAGCCTTTGGCCTGTTCTAAATCAGCTATCACTGAGTTGCTATTTGTATGTACACAGACTGTTGCTGGCCAAAATCCTTATCTACACAAGCAGATACTGCACCACAACTGCTACTGGGTAAATCAAATACACTGTTTACATACACTTCCTTTTGAGGAATAAATCACTGATGACAACTACTGATCACAAATGTTACTTGATTTTGCTTTATTGTTTAGCTAAACCTACTGCTGTTCCAACCTGGGTTGCTGGGATTGCATGTAAATACTCTACTGCTGTAGGATTAACATCCCGTGTTGTCATTCAGCAGCGTAATGAAAGAAAGTCTTTTGCAGTGCATTGCTAGGCAAAGGACCTGTGATTAAAAACCCCACACCCATGCTTTGCTGGGCATGTGCAGTTGTTCTGCACGTAAACAAGGCGTACACTAGTTCCTACAGCATACTCTTACGTAAAAGAATCTGTCCATGTTGTTACGGATTTTCGACACTGGGCGGCAGTGGAAAACCACCGATTTTTTTTTTGGGGGGTGCTCAGACTGCAGGGCAGGGAGGTGCGGCGAGCGCAGCGTTCAGGGCTGAGCCCCACAGAACTGATTCTTTTGTATAAAAAGGTTAGATGATTGTGACTTAAATTTCACTATTGTCTCGAATTTATGGATAAATAAATAAAAAGATGTCTTTTCTGTCCTACACATCTAAAATCTCCTATTTCTAGCTCTCTTAGTTCTATGTTGACATACGTCTACCTCCAATGTTACATTCTGCTGTAACTAATACAATAAGGACAGCTTTCTCTGCAACAAAAATCATGTGGAATCTGATTTAATTTTCTATGCCTCTGAAGCAGTAAAGTTTGGGAAGTCAATGATGATCACAATTATTCTTTCAGCGTCGTTTCCGTTAGCATGTTCTTGTAATCTCCTTGAAAAGCGGATCAAATTGCGATCTCTCAATTTGTGAAACAACCCTGCTCAGCACATCCGAGCAGCTTCCGAGTCTTACTTAATTCCTACACAAGCACTGAGCCACTAGCTTGAACTCTAGTGTGACAGGAAGTCCTGCCTTTGTGGCCTTACATCAGGAGGCTGATGTACTGTGCTGAAAGTAGAAGGATTGTGCTAATTTTAGGAGGAATATATGGATTTTCTCCTGCTCTGTAGCAGCCCCATAGGTGTGTTAGCTAAAGAAACTTGTGGAGGAATGCTTACACCCTCAGACACTTAGTAATTAGCATACCTGGTAAGTTAGTCTGCAGAGCTAGAGAAGCTGGCACGTTGTACCACGTTGCTCTTCAGAATGATCTTCTTCAAGCATTCTTAATCTGAAATAAAGAGCAGTCGGGATTGATTCTGAGATGCCACACACAGCTATAGTAACAGATAGTTAAACACACACATAATAAATCGTATGGAAAAAGTGAGAGAGATGCAATCTTCAGGCACCGATAAATTCTATCTTTCTGTAACGTCATCTATTGCTTCTATAGAATTTTATGTAATATTAGAAATAATATTGATAATAATGATAACTTCCAAGAAATGAAGCAAGTGTTTTCACTGGCAGAAAGTGCTAGCACCATCTTCTTAGTCAAAAATCTAGTTATTTATGGATTTTAATAGCATGTAAGGCTAATAAACTCTGAAGTCAACTGTGCTCATATTATTTCTACATTTGACTCTTGAGCCTAATAACGCGGTCTGGCTTTAGGCATTCTTATTTCAGATGCTCTAGCGCTGAGTCAGACCAAAAAGTCCTTTTAGTCCAGTATCTTGTCCCTGAAGGCAGACAAAAAGCAGGTGCCTAGAGAAGAATGTAAGAACAAGCCACCTGTGATTGTACTTGCCCCAGTATTCTCTGGCATTTAGCCAGTCGAAGCTGAGGAGTCTCCTGAGCCAGGTACGGTTTTTATGTGTTTAATAAAGCCTTGAGGGCATTTACTCTGTAGACTTCCCAAGTGTATCTTTGAACTCATGCAAACTTTCAGGACTGCAGCTTTGATACTTGCTGTGTGAAGAACCACCTTCTTTTGTGTGCTGGTCTCCCATTAGCTTCGCCTGACTCCCCACAGCTTGTACGTTGAAACAAACAGTGAATAGTTGATGCCTGTTCATCCTTTCCATGGGACTTACCTGATTAAGCTCTACATCCTTGATGCCTGTTCATCCTTTCCATGGGACTTATTTGATTAAGCTCTACATCTGTCAGGCATTTCTCATCTCCAGACTGAAGAGTTCTTGCATACATGGTCAATCTCTATACAGAAACCACTGCACACTTTTCAGCATGCCTGTTACCTTTCTCCTTTCAGTTCTTTTATGTTCTCTTTGAGACAGAAGAACAGACTAGTTCTAAAGTTCAAGAGTTCAGTTAAACTGCAGTGTGCTGCAGAGGGGGAATCAAACCAAGTCACACAGAGGTAGGTTTCAGATCCCTCATCTCAGCCTGCTACAGTCTAAAACAGAGGACGGTTTGGCTGTCTACGCTGCCAAAAACATCCTTATTTTTTTGGAAATTGGGGATTAGTTTACATTCCACAAAATGTAAACCACAAAAATAATAATCAGCAATTTTTAACTTGATGCCAGTCTGTGCTCTAGCATTTAGAAGACTTTGTTCCAAAGGTCACTGTGTCATTCTTCCTTCATTACTCCAGATGCTCCACGTAGAAATCCTTACATGATCCAATTGCCTTGTAATCCTTAAACCATAGGTTGTCTCTGTCTGGCAGAGCTTTGTATATTTGTTTGCCGTGTGTCCTGCCCATGAAAAGTCAAGTGCGCCGTTGTTCGGTATTGTATGAGAGGCAGTTTGTATTGTGTGTGTTGTTTTTTCTTGGTGGCTTTGTTGTCATACCAATCTGTGTAGGAAGCACTCAGTGCTCAGTGGTATTGAATGGTACCTCTTTAATAACATCTGTTCTTCCCCTACACAGTGAATGTGTGATTACTTTTTTGATGATTGCTGTTTTCCTGGGTTTTGAGTTGCTGTGTATTGATGAAGCTGTGTGGTATCTGACCACAGTGTTCCTGGAACTGTTGCTATAGCTCCGCTGCCTTGGTTCCTCTCTTTGCTCACTGCGTGTGCTTTATGCTGGCACAGCAAAACGTTTGCTCTGTGCAATACATCCTGGTACAGAGTGCTGGCGTTTGGCACACTTTGAGGTCTGTTACTGGGTGATAAACAGACTACTTAGTAGGGAAAACATGGCTAGGGCTCTTCCTAGACACTGCTGCTGAGGATCAGTTGATTGAATTATTAGGGTTCCCCCCCATGACCAATCACAGATCCAGTCTCAAATTTATCCAGGTTCTAGTTGTCTGATTGGGGTGTTGAAGAATGTTAGCTGAATCTACAGCTTAGAAGCTTGCTAGATTATTGTTTATTATCATGTGATACTATGTTCTAGAGAAGGTTATACAGAAGTTGTCAGAAAGACAGCTCTAAAGCATATAAAAATGGAATTTAAACAGACATTTAAACAGAATTTAAATTGTTAGACTTTCTATGTTATCTGAGAACAGGCACCTTCTGTAAGCCCACCAGAAGAAATCAGTACTGTCTAGGAGCTTGCCAAAATGAGGCATTATCCAAAAAAACTGAGTAAGACGGAAGCTTTTAAAGAGTTGCTTGCTCCTGGCAGCTGATCAAGGCATCTCTGCTGCCCTCAAACCCAGTAAAACTGTTTTCATGAGTTATGTTAGGACGAGGTCCAAGCAGAAGAGTCAAAATTGCCTCCTAATGGTATATGCTTTAACAGGAAATCATGAGACCAACTTATCTGCCACATGAAAGCTCATGTATTTCTTGCTTTCAGCAGAACATTTGGTTTTATGTCACATGATAGCAGTACTCATTTTCCACCACTTCTCCAGCTTGTAATCCGAGCAGCTTCACTTCCAGGTGCCAAACACTGATAGCCAAATGATTTTTCACCGTACCATGAAGAAACTCTAAAGAGTGTTATTCTAGTAGCATGTTGGCAACGTAGCATGGTAGCAATATGTAGAGCAGCTCAAGCTGTTCATAGCATATTAATTAAAAAAATAGTTGTTCCACCAAATAGGTTTTCTCAAAGTACGATATCCAGACTGCCTTTGGCAAGCTCCCCCTTTCTAACATGTCCATAAATATCTGAAATATCATTTTGCAGTTTCAGACATGGCAATTAGTTTACTGCCCCCTGTTGAAAACGCCCTTCACTCAGTGTTAATCCCAGAAATGGGTTAAATGAAGTGGTGGAATTTGATTAGCACTGTAATCATACATTCTCCTTGTATTATTTGCCCAACAGAACTGTCCTGGTCTAAACTTGATCCTAGCTGTGATTCGAACAAAAGAATTAGAATAATGACCTTCAAAAGTCCCTTTCAACCTTAATTTTCCTGTAATTGTATTTTTGCACTGACACGTATGACACAGCCTGACACAACACTACTCATGATGCTGCTGATTAAACCATTTTCCCATGATTAACCATTCCCAACTGTCCATGGCCCTCAGCCTAGAAGGGAACTATGTTCTTACAGGAATCATCAAGCAGTACTTTGTAACTTAACATGCCCAAGGGAAGGGACAGGAAGTGTCTGTGCACAATGAAGACGCATTTGCAGGCTATCATATCTCTTTCTTTAGAAGGTGGTACCGACCGAGCAGCAGATCGGGCATTTATTTTTACACATACTGACGGCTGAAACTGAGATTTGAGCAATTAATTTTTATTATCTTGTTCATTTTGCTTGGTTTTAAAATGTTGATTAATAAACTTCAGTAAAAGTTGGCTTTTTTTATTTGGTTCTCAACTGTAGTCAGTTTTCCTACCCATATCTAGTTCTTAATGTGATAATCTAGAATTAAAGGATAGAAAATAAATGGGTGGTCTATGGACATTACACCTCCCCATCTAAGATGACTGTTTGTTAGATGGATCTTTTAGAGGGATGGCATACATATATCAGATCCAGAAAGCCATAATTGTAAAAGCAAAAAAAAAAAACTTTACATATCCCTTAAACTCAGTTATACTCCCATCAGTTCATTTTTTAACGCACCCACTAAAAAGGAACTCTCAGATTGTTTCTTAGAGGCTGCAGTGAATCTCTCAGCAAATATGATCAGAGTCTGATGTCTTTCCATCCCTTGGTATTTGAGCAATTTAGCACCAAAAATGAGTGAGTGAAACCTTACCGAGATGAGATTAAAACCAACATTCCCCTCAAGAAATCACTAAATGACCAACATCAGTTTCAGTTCTCCCAGACACACTTGTGTCTCCAGAAATGGATTCACTTTTGTCGGTAATAGGTTGGATCTCCAGTAGTACCAGTGTTGTGGCTTTCCACCAGTAACTTCGAGCTCCCACATTTCCTAAGCCCTGTATTTCTCAGCCACTTCCCTGACACCCTGCCCAACGGGGACACCAAACAAGGTGTGACACTGGAAGAAACTGCTTACTAAACAGAAGACTAGTGGTCTCCTGGCCTTTTCATTAGATGTGGGCTAGAATCCTGAAATGCCACGTGACAAACACACTTGCTTTGACAAGTATGTCACTGCGCACTGGCCACTCTTACTCTTGTAAGACACTTGAGCCTTACAATAACAGCATGCTGAATTCTGCTTTTTCTCCAAATCTCTTCTGAAAAGCACCTTGCTTGCATTCATTAGATGTGGGCTAGAATCCTGAAATGCTGCTGTTTGACTCATGCCACGTGACAAACACACTTGCTTTGACAAGTATGTCACTGCGCACTGGCCACTCTTACTCTTGTAAGACACTTGAGCCTTACAATAACAGCATGCTGAATTCTGCTTTTTCTCCAAATCTCTTGTGACACTGGAAGAAACTGCTTACTAAACAGAAGACTAGTGGTCTCCTGGCCTTTTCATTAGATGTGGGCTAGAATCCTGAAATGCCACGTGACAAACACACTTGCTTTGACAAGTATGTCACTGCGCACTGGCCACTCTTACTCTTGTAAGACACTTGAGCCTTACAATAACAGCATGCTGAATTCTGCTTTTTCTCCAAATCTCCTGAAAAGCACCTTGCTTGCAGATCACAACCACCTTGTTAGCTTTTCACCTCGGAGGGTGCAAATGGTTTCTCTGCACAGCAAAAAATGTCAGGTTCCACCACTCATACAACGTGCCAGGAAGCTGCAATTATATGGGAACTTGTGCAATAAGCTGTCCCCGAGGGTTCAACCTACTCAGTTTTCGTAACAACATAGATTGTATTTTCAAGTCTTTTCCTCATACATTCAACCACACAAAATTGTATCACCCCTTTCCATCCTCCTGTGATGCCTTTTATTTATTTTTATTCTCTATTTTGCTTAGGTTTAATTTCAAAACTCTTCAGTGGTAGAACACAGAACACCAACTCTGAGTTATCTGGAGTAAAACTCCCTGCACCTTAAGTGCCAGCATTCTTGCTAAGAATTTCTCACTCACAGATTCTAACAAAATTCTCTTTGACTGAGTAGGGATTCTGCAATTCAACTTGTCAGTCATCAGAGCATCACAATTTACTCTGAAGCTCTATTATGTGGATGGTATCGAAGGAAAAATTGATTTGCTTCAGCAAAATGTGTGCCAAGAGTAGTATGATCTCTATTACACAGATGAAAGGTTTGAAGATAGCAGAGATGACAGTGACAGGATCTCCACCCTTGGCAAACGGCCAGGCTCTGATGCTCTAGGCTGGTGTTCCTGCAAGTCTGCACTTCTGTACTCCCACTGCCCTCGTACCTTCTTTCTGGCCCTGTTCTGCACTGTAACCAAATTTGGCCTGAAAGACCCTGAGGAACCGATTACAAGGCTTGTTTGTGGCCCTAATGCTAGTAAGCAGCAGCATGGGGGACAACATGGAAGTGAGTGTGAAGTGCTGAGGAAGCAGGAAAGTAGCCCTGGTTCAAACATGCCAGACTGCTCTGGGGCAGTGCTACTGCGCTTATATGGAAGTACCGCTGGAGTTCAACAAGTGCTGCTTAACAAACACTAAAAGGTCTGCTCACCTCTCCAGCTGTGGATTTTAAAACCTCTCTTTGCTAAAGGCAAGAAATCAATACCCTCTTCAGGGAGCTCAGAAGTGAAACCCTCTTCTGGCTAATTTAACAAAACTGGGCTATAAATTGAACTACAAATTGAACCGAATGTCTGGTGTATTTATGGAATCTTCCATATTTAAAGTTTTACTCCAAAGAACTATTATTACATAACTCAGTGTTGCTATTTAAAAAAAACCCAAACCCAAAACCTTCCTTCTAATGCACACTCAGCTCCTAAGAAAAAAACATGTTTATGACCATCCACCTCTCAGGTCAGCTGCGCCAGGTAAGTGTTATTACAGGTCAGTCACAGCTGTAATAAAACCAAAACACATTGTACAGGAATGACTGACTTCAGCTGGACCTCAAGCTATTCTTGAGAGGGAAGGGATTAAACTTGCTTTTTGCCTCCCTTTTGACGGCTGATGTTGGTTTTAAAAAAACCTTAACAATTATCTTATCTGCAGACAGTGAAGATAGATCATGTTGTACAATTTTGTTTCAGTGCTGCCTTTTCCAAATAAAGTCATGTTTAAACAATGACCAAGATTCCAACTGATAAGGGAAAACTTGGAAGAGTAAATCTGTAGTGTTCAGGAGCACTGAAAATTTTTGTGGTGTAGATAGAAGAATTATTGGGGGGGGTGTGAGGGGAAGTCCCAGCTTCTTCAAAAAATCTGTATTCTCTAATAAACCTGAACAAGTGTGCTGTTCTGAATGTGAACTTTATAGACCTGGACTACTTGTGGCAAACTAACCCACAATCCATCACTTATCCCTCCGTGTATGTTAGCTGTGGGCTTATGCAGGTGTCTGGGCCTGACTTCTTACCAGTTGATTCCTTCCTGGCCTTGGGCACAAGTTCAAAATTGTGCATCTAAACAAAGCTTATTTAAAGCTGAATACCTGGGCTGGTCTGTGATGTTTGGGGGGGTGAAAGGAAAGAAATGTCACAGATCTGTCTCTTAATATTTTTCAAAGACAGGGAGAACTTTTAGGAATTCAGGCACAGATGTTGTACTGATGTCTGCAGGAAGAAGTTAAATGGGCAGCAGGTGCTGTCTATACACTCAACAACAAGGAAGATGATAAAAACAAATCACTGCAAATTGACCCAAATGTTATTTTTTGTATACATGGTAATAAGCTTCTCATTAAATCTTTTACCTTCTTTCTTGTCTCAGAGGCTTCTGCAAGTGTCTATATTTCACTATTCACATTTTCATAAGGCTGGATTCTGGGTCTCAGGGATAATTTGTATTGGTGCAAATTCAAATATAAAAATCAGTAAAAATCGGGTAAAATCTAGGGGGGTTAAAGGTAAGATAGCACGATTCTGAACGATATGACTGATGATGACTGTGTCAACATATTCTGAACTTGGACAATTCTTGAACGAAACACATAAACAACGGGGAAAGTGCTGACATGGGCTTCTGCCTACAGTGCCGATTTGCACCAACTCTTTGCTCGTCTTCGCGTCTTTGACACTTGCTGGCTTCCTACTGATGTGCCTAGCTCCGCACAGTCCTGTGGGCGGTACTGGAGCCAACACAAACACTACTCAAGCGGCAAGGAGTAGAAGCAAACAGAGAATTCTGTTCAACCAAATAAAAAAAGTTTAAGCAAATATTAGATTTCTGGAAAGGATTGTTTCTTTTAAACAAACAGTGTGTAAACTCATACCCAATTCACAGGTTTTGTCAAGTTGCCAGTGCAGGTCTTAAACAAAGCTAATGCCACTGAAGATCTAGTTTCTGATGTTTAATATAGTTCATTTCTGGACTTTGTTTTTGGGTTTTTTTTTGAAAGAAGAGTATTTTCTTAAAAGACTGATTATGCACATTAAAAAATTCTCTACAGTGGTAACAAACTGACCTCTGAAATATGGATAATGATTTTTTTTCACCTCATACAAAAGTGAAAAAGATGTAGTACTGCTTTTGTCAGTAGTTTCAGCTGCAACAACTTCCTTTTTTATTTCTAGCCAGCTTTGGATACAAAGCATGTGAAGGAGGCAGTATATAGCACGTACTCTGTCTTGAATTTGCCTCGGATGAAGGATGAATTCTGTCGTGTGGCCGCGCCTGGGCACGCTCCCCAGTGGCTGACCAGTCGTTCTTTGTGGAGAAAGAGCTGGATTGTCCTTCGGACAGGCAGCACTTAGTGCTTGCAGTGGCTGGATTGCTAGCAGGGTATGGTTACCTGTAAAGCAATGCTAAGGGACTCCACCGAGTCCAGGTGCTTGTGTTTGGTGGTGCGCATGACAATAGGGCCAGGCACTCAACCTGAAAAGAGAAATTTGCTGTGCGCATTTAAACACCCTCACAAAGGCAAAGGGCTTAATTTACGCTGGTTTTGAATGTGAATGGTCCTGATGTCCCAAAAGGAGAGAACAAAAGCAAGAACTAACCTCCACCACTTGATTCATCAGCGGAAAGTCTATTTTATCTAAAGAGGCAGAGCAGGAGGAACTGGGTGCTTAGCAGGCTTTCCCTGGAGAAGAGTAAGATGGGAAGGTTTTTGTGAAGTGTGAAGAGATTCCTAGCTGCCAGAGAGCACACAGATTTGTAAAAGAAATATAAAGATGGGCTCGAATTGAGTATGGAAATGTGTCTGTGTGGTATCTTGAGTAGAATCAATATGGCAATGGTTACAAAAATGATACATGTGATAATCAAGGGCACAAACAGGGGCAATCAAACTGGTAAACATAGTGTTTACATCAAGACTAACAGGATTGTGCTGAGAGTCCTACAGCAGAAACACCTTGTCAGAAGACCTGCCTTCTGGGCCATTCCACTTCATGTGAGCTCAGCAGGGAGAGAGACAGATACTTCAAAAGGAGGGAACAAAGACAACAGGCAAAACGCTTGCCCAGAATTTACTGAGGCTGAAATAAAAGATTGAGACAAAAAAAAAAAATCACATCATGGTAACTCACTCCTAAAAGGATAGAAAATCTGTCCAAAACCTGCTTTGATGCCTCCCAAGAGAACTTGAGAGATGTAGTGAGGACTTGACAGGTGTCATTCCTTAGAACTAGTGTCACAGCACAAGTGATCCTGGCTGACTACTTGGACACGTGCACTTTGGGGCTTTTGAGTACAGGGGTTGAGAGAATGACTGAGAGTGACTGAAATCAGTTTAAATACGGGTTTACCCTTCCATAAGGTCTTTTGCTGCATTTTGTAACATTTAATTCCAACACGAGGACCTATGTTGCAATCAGTGTTACCGTCAGTCATACCTGCACACCCTGCAGTTCATTTTAGTAGGAGGTCACCTCAAGTCAACACTTGCATGGTGACTAAACACCTGTCTTTGGGACAGGCCTTTGGGTTTGCTGGATGTTGACACCTTGCCGCTCATTGCAAACACACAAGGTGCGGCAGCTGCCTTGAAGATGGCATCTAGATTTTGGTTCAGCCTTAGCTTCCTTGAGTGATCTGTTGCATTTTCTTCCTCTGTCTTATTTCAGGAGGAAAATGCGTCCTCCTTCCACGTCAAGGCCAAGCCAGCCCCAGCGTTTTTCTAAACTCCTGTCAATAGGCTCTGTGTTCTGCCTTTGGGCACAGATCTCTTCCACATGTCTTCCTCCAGGAATTACAAATGCTGAATGCTGAAGTGAGGCAAGAACAGCTTCCATTTTTTACCTTACAGTGCACAGAGCTGGTAAGAGTTACCAAGCCAATCAGCAGTTTCCTACTTCTGCTTGTCTCCCACTCTGAATTTGTGATATTGTTTGTGCCAGTGTATTGAACCATTGAAGGGGAGAATATTCCTGAACATTAGCAGACTGAGCATGAACTGCTAACGCCTGGCTCAGAAGGTGAGTGTCCACAGGACCAGGTACACGCGTGAACGAGGGAAACTCAGCACAGTGACTGATCGTGAGATGTGACTGCACTGCTTCCTAGTGCCATTTTTTCCTCCGTTTACTTTCTGTGTCTGGGGATACCCTCCTCCCTCCCCTCCACAACCAGACACCCACCAGACACATGTACTTCACGCTGAGCACGTAGCTCCTGCCTGATGCACAAATACTGCACAAAGGCGTACATCTCTTCTGCCTTTAAATTACTGTAATTACAAGTCTACCTGTTCCTGTTAAATGTATAAAGGTCTAATGGGTTTTTTTGGTATTGCCAAATGTCAGACCTCAGTGATACTCTGTACCAATTAGCTGTCACATTAGTCAGGCATTGCTCTAAGTACAGATAAGCCCACAAGCTTTGATAGACCATGCCCACTCCCTGGCCTGTGTCATACTACAATTCCCGGCTCTGCTACATATTTTTCTTTTTTCTTAAACCACTTTGACCAGGCCTTTCAGGCGCTCCCTGTTATTTACGCACAGGTTTTGCAGTGAATGCCCCTTACTTCACTTTTACAGTTTTTACACTTCACTTTCACACCCTCGGCAGTAGATGCGGTAACGTGAGGCACGGGGGCTGCCCCCTCAATGCGCACTGCCAGCCGGGCCGCAGGCCTCAGCCCTGCGGGGTGCCCTACCTGTCCGCTCTGCCTCACACAG
>NW_010402837.1:41204-42105 GCF_000710305.1 Buceros rhinoceros silvestris | reverse complement strand
AAATATATATATGTTATGCTATAGAAATATGGTTCTCTCATTCCTCTGCTAATGTATCTCTTGGATCGCAGGTCCACGAGTCACGCTGGGCTCAGGAGTCCCTAAGGCTCCAGCTGACATGGGGAGGTTATTCAGCGAAGGAATATCCCTCATTGCCACAACAAGAAATGCAGCGGGCAGGTTTGATTTCTCAGCAGAGTTCTGCTTGACAAATTCTGAAGCAAGGGGCTCTCTGATGCTGGTGTCACTGCTGGGCAGTACACAGGGACCAGAGGGAGATTCAGACGCACTGATTGTAATTACAGAGCTGCCAAGTCCTCCAGGAAAAATAGCGAGCATCAGGCTGCATTAATCTTTGTTGGATCTCCCGTGACTTCCCCGCAATTTTGGAGGGACAAGAAGGATTCCTTCTGTGTACGAAATCTAGCTTGCAAAGCCACTGTTTGCTCACAGAAGGCTTCTCTCACTAACCCTGTCCTTCCAAACACAGGTTTCTCCTACCACACATAACACAAACTTTTTTTTTCCCCCCAAGGGGTAATTAGCTCCTGTAACTCTGATGCCCCCTAAAAGCATTGCCTCTGGTGAGAGGAACAACAGTAATGAAGTACTACCAACGCAGGGCTTTTCATCAGTCATTCTCCAGGCATTTCACAAAAGGGCACCCTTTTGCAGCTAAGGACATGGAGGCAGTGTGACTGTGCAACTTTTGAGAGGCCAGTCCCTGGGATGAAGTGTGACAGCCTGGGTGGGCTGCCCACACAGCCTGGTGACTTCTTTTCAGGCCACATTGCCGCTTTCACTGCAGTCACCATAGCAGCCCCTGAGGATGCCACTGCTAAGGGGTACCAATGTCCAATTTACATATGGCAGATGTGGGATGCTAAGGTGAGCACGCATG
>NW_010402837.1:39674-41112 GCF_000710305.1 Buceros rhinoceros silvestris | reverse complement strand
TAGGGAAGGTGTGTAGGATTCTTGTCACTGGTGATACCACTCCAGAAGCATTTCTTATTAGCCTGCTCTAGAACAAGCTGTTCTGCAAACAAAATGCACCAAGCTTGCCTCCCTGTGGGTTTTGTCTGCTGTTCCCTCCTTGCCCTGCTGTAATGAAAGCCAGTTCCCATCACATCCCCCAAAACATCCCCTGAAGGGATGCTATGGCTAGACTAGAAACACGTGCTTGTTTCCTAATGGACCAAAACGTACACTGAAATGCAACGCAACACAAAATGCAGTCACCATTTGGCCTGGCTGTCTGCTGCCTGGTACCACCCATATTTTTCATGATTTTTCCCCTATGGAGGGAGAGGGGAATTTCCTAACCACCATTTTAAGAGACATGCAGCAACAAGTTGCTTTTCAGCTTTCTGCCCTCTTTTAAACATGGTTGAAATTGATTGTGCTGAAAAATTATTTGGAGGAAGACCATATGAACAAACTGATACACATGTACTATCAGCTAGATTTCATTTCCCAATGAAATCACACTGAAAAATATTAGAGATGGTTAAAGTCAACCGAGTCCAGTCAACTGGAGGACCATGCTTCTTTTGCGTGGTTTCCCTTCGTCTGATACTCTACTGGGTTTGCATGGCAAGTTTTTGGTAATGGGTGACCTATAGGTGTAGCTTCTGTGAGAAGCTGCTAGAAGCTTCCCCTGTGTCTGATAGGGCCAATACCAGCCAACTCCAAGATGGACCCATCTCTGGCCAAGGCCAAGCCCATAAGCGACAGAAGTAGCACCTTTGGGATCACGTATAGAAGCTTCCCCTGTGTCTGATAGGGCCAATACCAGCCAACTCCAAGATGGACCCATCTCTGGCCAAGGCCAAGCCCATAAGCGACAGAAGTAGCACCTTTGGGATCACGTATTCAAGAAGTGAGGGAGGGGAAAAAAAAAAAACAACCCTGTGCCACAGCAGCCAGGAGAGAGCTTACATAAGAGAAACAGCTCTGCAGACACCAAGGTCAGCAAAGGAGGGGGGAAGAGGTCCTCCAGGCACCAGGCAGAGATTCCCCCACAGCCCATGGTGAAGACCATGCTGAGGCAGCCTGTCCCTCCGCAGCCTGTGGAGGTCAAAGTTGGAGCAGGTGAATATGCCCAAAGGAGGTTGTGACCCCATGGGATGCCTGCGCTGGAACATGCTCTTGACAGGACCTGTGGAGCCGTGGAGAGAGAGGCCCACACTGGAGCAAGTTTACTGGCAGAACTTGTGACCCTGCAGAAGAGCCCCACGCTGGAGCAGTCTGTTCCTGAAAGACTGCACCCCATGTAAGGGACCCACACTGGAGCAGTTCATGAAGAACTGCAGCCTGTGGGAAAGACTCATGTTGGAGAAGTTCACGGAAGACTGTCTCCTGTGGAAGGGACTCCACACTGGAGCAGGGAAAG
>NW_010402837.1:27532-39518 GCF_000710305.1 Buceros rhinoceros silvestris | reverse complement strand
GAGAAGTCTCCCTCCCCCCCATCAGGAGAAGGAGCAGAAGAGACAAAGTGTGATGAACTAACCACAACACCCATTCCCTGTCCCTCTGTTACACTGTGTGGGGGAAAGAGGTAGAGAAATCGGAAGAAAAGCTGTACCTCGGAAGAAAGAAGGGGTGGGGGGGAAAGTGTATTTTACAATTTGGTTTTATTTCTCATTAACCTACTCTGATTTGAGTGGTAATAAATAAATTTTCCCCGAGTTGAGTCTGTTTTGTCCATGATGGTAATTGGTGAGCGATCTCTCCCTGTTCTTATCTCAACCCACACGGCTTTTGTTATATTCTCTCTCCCCTATCTAGCTGAGGAGGGGAGTGATAGAATGGCTTTGATGGGCACTTGATATCCAGCAAGGGTCAACTCACCACAGATACCAACAGAGCAAGGGCTGAAAGAGAGCATGGGCAAAAATAAACTTGCCACTCGAGATGTTAGCATCTTAAGTGTTTGGAAGTTAGCATGCTAAAATCAAATGGTGGCAATCAGTTTGTAGCTGTGGAGGTAGGTTTTTATTTTTGTTGCAGGAATCCCCATCAAGGTCTAGCTCAGCTTCAGGAGCCAGGTAGGCCAGCACATTAATACCACACCAGCTCTATACATTTCTGACTCTTATGACAGCCCATATGATCAACATCCTTCCTTTCATTTGTCCTATACCTTCATTATCCATTACATCAGTGCCCAACATCTATATCTGATATATTATACAGCATTATATCCATTCATACTCTTCCACAAATCTCCTCAGCCCCATACACAGCACCAAAACTCACCTGCTGTCTGTCCCAGCTACCCATAGTCACGTGTGTAACCCCATGTCTCACCTACCTTACACAGGCCCTTACAGGGCCCGCAGCCTTGCCACCTTCATCAGATCATTATGCAACCATTCAAAGTCTGCTTTACCTGCAGACTTCTGCTCACAACCCTGTGGATGACCCCGTAATATACAGCTCTCAACTGCACGGCCATCTCATACTTTGGGTATGGATATCCTGTAGCCTGTTGGATCTGGTCTGCTTTGGAATCTTTGAGCATTTATGTAAGAGAAACTGTATTGAAAAAATAGTAGTAATAACTATCAGTAGTAATTAATAAATAATAAAACATATTAATAGAACTGGATCTCTGATCCATAAATTGCATAGGGATAAAACCTGTGTGAGATGAGGCTGAACCCAGTATTGTTCCCATCCCAAATGGGCAGTGCTAGTTGTGAGTCCAGAGAGATGATGCAAAGGAAGAAGCCCTCACTCGGCTGCATCTTATGCTTTCCTGGAGAAGCCAGCACGACTGAAAGGAGAAGCAGCTATTTCTTACACCCTATTTGACATACTCCTAACCTTCAAAAACATTCAGGGATGGATTTTGGCTCCCCTGCTCATGCTGAGTCATACCAACGGGGTTACTCGGAACATTAGGCTACTAAATATGAGCAGGAGTATCAAATTCTGCGGGCTGAAATTCTCTAGGATTGGTCTGCAGCCAGAGGTGAGTCCACTTTTCACGTGGCCAAATTCCTCAGCTACCTACATATTGTGAGGGCAAAAACAGAAGCAAGAATTACACCCAACTCTCCCTAACCCCCCAAACATTAAAAAAAAAAAACAACAAAACAACCAATGAAACCCCAAAACACACAGCAGTCCTTGTTCTTCAGTCCCTGCCTTTTAAATTACTGCAGTTCTTCCACTTACCCCTGTATTAAAAAGGCAGATGAACCATAGAAATATCAGCTATTGAAGAGCACATCTACAATCCTGTGTATATATACACAAAGTTGGATTCTGTCAGAGCTCTGAATGATTGAAAGCTGGCTACTCTTAATGCACAGCAAAAGTATTTCATTAAGGCTGAGTGGATGCATTTAGATGCACTACGCGTGGATGTCTGTCCATTTTTTAATAAATAAATGTGCTTTGTGCTATTAACTGTTTAAGTACTCACACTTTCATTTCTGTTTCATCTTCATTTTAGTCACTTCATGCAATATCAATATTAACTTGATTGTGTAGCGCACACATAATATTTCCTCTACCAAGTTTTTATACTGAATCTACCATGAAATACTTCTCAAGCAGGCATGTTAAAGTTAATGGAAAATTTAAAAGTTCCTCCATCACAGATTTTTTTGAAATTACTGTTATTTAACTGTGCAAATGTCATGGCTTACTGGGTTGTTTTTTTTCTTTAATAGAAATGGTATTGAAAACACAGCTGGCCATGCGAATTTTGCAGGGTTTACATAAGAGAATGAGTGATACAGAAATTTAAAGCTGAGAGAGCTTGGTAAAGTGAGCAGGAAACAAGAGCCATAGATTACTCAGGAACATTTTTTTCTAGACATTTTAGCGTCCTGTCCTGCATGTCTGTCTCTGACATGTGTATTACTACTTGTTTTATTGAGTGTTGCATCTGTGGGTTTCATGGCATGTCTTTGGGACTAGTGCATCTGTGATAAATAGTGCATTTTAGTGTGATTTAGAAGAGTGTTGTGGCATGTGCCGCATGTGATCTTGGGAAAGGGAGTGGACAGAGTTGTTCTCTCAGCAAAAAATACTCATTTGTCATGTGGTTCTGCGAAACCCACCACTATCCAAGGTCAAGGTCTGCACAGTGTCCAGAAAAGTGAGTTCTTATAGAGAGGATGCACAGTGCATCAAGACCATGATAAATTGTCTCACACCTGATTAGGCTCCTTTATGTAGGCTGAGAAAACAGTGTTCATGCTTCTCATTTGCCTTCAGCCTGATACTCAGGAGAAGCCAACCCTTCCCAAACCACACTTCCCACCTGCCCTTTCCTTTCTGCCACTTCATACTCATCATCTATGTAGGTCGCTCCAAAAGTAACGCCTCCTACTTATTTCCATGGAAACTACAACAGATACGAAGAGCACAATAACACTATTTGATAGAGCAAATTCTCAGCTACCAAACACTATTTTTTGGCACAGTCACCACCACTGGCTGTGCATTTTCACCAGTGATGAACAAGACCCTGCCCTGCCACCCTCATTTAAAAATCTGCACCGGGGAGGGAACCCACCATCACTGTCGCTACTGCTGACACCTGCCACCCACCACCTCACTGTGCTGACACCCACTGACTGGTCTCTGTACACATTCAGCAGCATCAGTGAACATCCATGGGTGCAATTTTCTCCACGTGGAGGAATGCAGTTTCACACCTTTGCTTCACACGCACTGCCATGTCAGAGGTCATATTGTTAGACTGCCCCTCTGCTGCCATCCATCGCATGGCGACAAAATGTAATGGAATGTTGGTGGGAAGGTTCAACCTGTACTGCCAGACCACCAACATCCACCTCTGATATTGTGTGCCAACAGAATAAAATAGGCGGCATCACTTTTGGAGGGGCCTTTGTGTATTCCCCCCTTTTCTCACTCTCAGATTCTCTGCCCCACAGCCCCCATTCCATCTCTCTTCCCCTCTACTGTCCTGCTGTGAAATCCATCAAAGATAGTAGAGTGTCTTTTTGAAGGTTGTTCAAGCAAAGGATTTTCCACCAGGGTTTCTATGAGACTTGAAGCTGAAATAAGCTTTTTTGAACAAATAAATGCCAGGCCAGCAACTGAGAAAGGTAGCATGTGGCTGTATAGCAATTAAATAAGATAAAGCTCCACTGAAATGGCCAGCCAATGAGATAGCAACAACACTCAAGGAGCAGTGGAAGGAGGGATGAGATGGAAAGAAACCTCATTTGGTTTCAACAGCCTTGCAATGACGCAGAGGGGACTGAACCAAGAACCCTTGGAGACAAATGGATTGCATGAACCAGTACAGCACAGACAACAGAGAGTTTCTCTTGTGTTAGCTGTAGCAGACCCAGATCCTCTACAACTGGGTCACATAAAGGGTATGTCACATAAAGCATTTGCCAGCAGTATACACGCACACCTTGACATTGTCACATAATAAAGATATAAAACAAAGGGCATAGCAGATGCCATCAACATGTGTACCGTGCTTTATCCATGGTGCCTACTCCTGCTCCAAGGGGAGACTCACCCCAGCCATGCTGAGAAAGCCTCAACCACAGGCTCACAGAACCCAGCCTCTAGGGAAACATGCACAAAGTGCTGCAGATAGGGCTTCTGCTCTTTGGACATTTGCAAGACTTCGTTGGAAATCTGCAAGAAAAAAACTGACTAGAATCCAAGAAAAAAAAAAAAAGCAGGTAGTTTTTTGAGTTGCCATGTTTGCTATGAGGATTCGGCTCTTTCAAGCCAGGGTAAAAAAAAAAAAAAAATTATCAGTTCCATGAACAGTAGGGAATTCACAATCCAGAGGGAGAGATGTTTACACCATAAAACCCTTGCTCACATTCAGCACTAACTGGCCTCTGCAGAGGTACAAGCAATATCTCGATATTACAGAGATTTTAAGACAATATTTTTGCAGCCCCTTAGACTTTAAATCCCCACCAGAGCCTGGCAGCACAGACCTTTCTCACGTCCTCCTGGGATTCAGGGCTTGTTCCCCCAGACAGCACTCTCCTAAAGATGTTTCCTGGAAGTAGAACCTAGCTTCCTTGATACATCCCTTGTTCTGCCCAGCAGCAGAATTTTGTTCCAGCTGTTGCTTTTCAGGTCTTTAGTCACAGCTGAGGGCCTTATACTTCCCTCCATTAACCCTCAGCACCTGCTGGGAAGGAGCTGCTGTGTGCTGCAGCCCAGCTTCTTGACCCATGGTCCCAACAAGTCAAGCGTGTTCCCCGTGTGATACTTTCACCTTTAGGCTAAGGCTTGTTGGCTTTCTTAGGTATATTGTGAGTTGACTTCAGAGATAGCACTGCCATATGCCTAGGCTCACCTGTATGTATCCTTTGTTCTTTAGGCAAAGCAGGGAAGGAAAATGTGGCCATTTTCCCACTGTGCCTGGCTGACTGAGCTCCAGCTAACCTGCCTGAGACAAGAGCATCCTAAATGCTGCACAGTCTGTACTTATCACCCAAATGAGGTATGGGTGGCAAATGACATCAGCCTCACTGTCTGCAGTGAGAGCTGACCTGCACATATATGGACAGCCTGACATTTCCTGGACAGAAACACAGAAAAGCAGGAAGTTTTTTTATGCCACAGATGTTTTTTATGCTGGGGTATCCATACTTACCAGTTTGGAAGGCAGCCAGTGCTTGAGCCATGTGAGCACTCCCATTGCAAGAGTCTCCCTGCAGTCGTTCACAACATCCTGAAATTATGAACTCCCAGGCTGATGTTTTTCAGATCTAGTCTCTTACCCAAGGATGGATTTTTATGAGTTTGTTTTTATTTTTGAAAGCTTGAGTGAGCAAGGGTTTGGCTGTTTAAGATGCTTGGGACTGGGGGAGTGCTTTATGATTAGTGGAAGAAACAATTTGTGCCTTTTTTTAACAGTTCCAGTGCAGAAATTACTGTGGATAGAGAGTTGAAAGGCAAATAATGTGAGACAAGATTTGTAGGAAGAGGCAATATCTTTTATTAAACTAAGGAATGTAGCTGAAAGAACAAAACAGAACAGGCTTCCCAGACATATGGTCCTGCATCCCCCAAAGTGTATCCAGACTTTTAACTGTGTGATGTCAAATAACTGGTGGTACTTCTCCCTACAAATCTGCCCTCATTTAGGTCTTCAGCCCATCTTAGCAAAACGATTACAGCATCTTGAAAGGGAAGTCAAGCCTATCGTGCTGAGGACATTACCCAGAGGAGCAGAAAATATGCAAACATGGTTGCATTGAGTTGATCTTCATTTGGTCAAATTACAAGTCCTGGAAAACACCACTTGGTTTGAGTGGCATGAAAACACTTGGGTTTTAGTCTGTGCAGAGAGTAATCTTTGTGTAGGCAGGGCTTCACACATCTCCACTCATTGCTGAAGATATGTGAAGATAAAAGCAGTTGAAAGACTCTCAGTAAACTCAGTGGCCCCTGATCCAGGTCCCCTCAGCAGCAAAGTCGCTAAGGTGGCCCTGTCCCTTACTCTGTATTGAGTGTACATGTACCTTCTTCCCCTGGCACAGTTTATCTGTTGTGCTGCAGGGATGGTACAGAGCCCTTGCTGAGACCAAGGCCTTTCATACTAAATTCTTTACACAAGCATGGTGAGAAATTATTTCAAGCCATTGACACCAGGCATTGACAGACAGTCACTCAGTACACTGACGAGAGAAGAGCCTACAGACCATCTACTATTTAAAAAAATGGGACTGTGGTGCAATTGCAGACTCTCACTTAACAAAAAACATCAGGAGTCAGCTTTTAAGTTTGTCACTACTTCATTTCTGCTAGCCTTTATAATGTTAATAGTTTCTGCCAGTAGCTTCTTTTTCAAAGCAGGATTTCTATCCTGTATCTGTTTTATCAGACGGGGGATGATCAGGAGGTTAAAAACCGCATGATTAGCATTAATGACTGTTATTATTTATAACTCTGTGCAAGCTGCACAAGTATAGGAGAAGAGAGAGTCCATTTCCCCAAAGAGCTCACAAATCTTGTTTATGATAGAGAATCATAGACCAAGTATCAATTGTAGAAGAGGAGAACAGGGAAGAAGGAGGACAGCTGTATTAAACACAAACCTCTTCTGCACCTTAGGCAAGATACTGTCTCCTGAAGCCTGCTTCCTCGGCCAGAAAATATGGCTGCAGGGATTTTTTCTAGAACACCACTTTCTGCCATATCAAGGGGTTCTGTGGTGTTTCTCTTTGCCATCCTCCCTTCCCAGCAACATATTAATCTATGGCCCAAAGCCCATGTCAATAACATACAAGCAGCAGCATCCAGAAAGACAAAAATAACCAGGTTTTGTACAGTTCTGTCCACCCATATACCAAGTGTCCATTGCATGACTATTTTACACGTGGGAAAACTGAGGCATGTGATGGTGCAGTAGCTTTCCCTAAGGTCACCTACTTTTATATCCACAAAGAGATGTAAAATAGATTCTTAAAGTGTGCTTCTCCCTGAGGGTTCCATTTACTCTCCAAGCAGTGTCCTCTACCAGCAGAAGCGCTATGTTGTCGAAAGAACAGCATCTGTGCTACAGTTTTTCCCACCAAGAGGAAAGCCAACAAACATTATGAACTAATTAGGCTAGCAGATGTTTCTGTTGTAGGTAACCTCAGAGGTTAGCCTCTTAGAGAGAGAAGGCAATCCAGTGGTACATGCAACTTGCACTGACTTGGAAAATTTGATTTTACTATGATATTGCTGGGCCCAAACATTCAAAACAGTATTATGTCTGATGTGGAAATCCCATTAGGTCCTAGAAATTCTGGAAAGTGGATTCCAAATCCTTTCTCTCTCACAAACTTGCCAGGTCAATGTAGACATTAAGGAAGTTGAGATTGAGCTTTATTTTCTCCTTGGTTAATATGGGGTTTACTCACTGATGGTAATATCCTGAAAATTCACTAAGTTGTTCATGGTGAATAAGGATTTGGGAAGTATATAAAACCACATTTAATCTGCACTACTTCTCCATCTCAGTGTAGAATCTGATTTCAATATGTGCCCTGAAGAGGTTATGCCTTGCAAGTGTCTTGTAAAACTGAGACTGCGGCATTGCATCCCCAGTGGATCTTGGGGCAGATATAAGACTGAACAGTGACTCCATATCTGGCTGTGTGTGATTCCACCTTCACCACAGCTTCACCTGAGAAATCAGTGAAGAAAAACATGGCTTATTTTGGGACTGTATGGGAAACAAGTTGCTTGTACTTTGGCACTTGGAATACAAAAAGCTAAAAGGATCATCCTTCAACTTAAACAGAAGACATTTGCTACTAAAAGCATGTGTCTGTGATTGACATGAAGCTGTCAGTGGTCGCAATCATAAGAAGGTCATAGCAGAGATATTCATAGTTAGCTACTAAACTTATTCAATACTCTAAGGCTCTGTTTAGAAAGACTGCAGTTACCCCAAGGTCAAACTTCTCAGTGGTGCAGACAGTAAGCTTATAAATGCAAGCTCAGGTGTTGACCAGACACATATTTCAGAGTTCCCAGTGCTCTGTTTGCCTGAACACACTTGGTGAGTCACTGGGTCAACAAGCACGTTTATGCAGGCATCCAGTTGGCCCTCTGAATGGCAGCCACAGGGACAGGTTGCAAATGCAGTGCATGGTCTTTGGTCTCAAGACCAGTTTCATAGCAGTGGAGGCATAGCTTCAGTTTAACTTGTGAGTCTCTCCTGCTCCCAGAATGCTAGTTTCCCACTTCTAATAATAAGCATGTTCTTTATCAGGCTATTGTTCAGAGAAGCAGACCTGGAAATTGCATCGTGCTGGACCTTACTTCAGTATCAATTGAACTTATCTTGAATAAAAAAAAAAAAAAAAAAGACTGGTGAGTTACATCAAAAACTGATTTGGAGACTCCTTTTGCTCCCTCCCTGAGGCTTTTCTTTTGCCAAACAGAGCCTGTCTGAATTGGGAAGTCTGACTCTTCATAGACAGCCCCTGGGTTAGTGTACACCTCTGCAAATGAAAACTTGTGTTGTTTTTCACAGAGAAGATCAAGACCAGGACTGCAATCAATATAACAGAGATTCTAATGGAGATGCTAAGAACAAATGAACGTTGAAAGATTTCCCTGGCCCTCCAGAGACTAGGTGACACACACAGACTTTGCAGCCCAACATCAGTGTGTGAGGGATGCTGTGTCCTGGAATAGACACTAATGTGCGTCTTATGATATCTTTGCTACACTATCACCAGGTCAAGGGAAACAGCTACTCTAATGCTAGAAAAAAGATATTCAGAAGATGTGGTCAGCCTTTCTTCTGCCCTCTGCAATGAGCTGCTTGGCTTGTTTCTGTGTTCACAGGTACCTTGGCAAAGGCAGCAGTACATCAGCCCCTTACTCTGT
Organism: Buceros rhinoceros silvestris; assembly: GCF_000710305.1. Taxonomy (NCBI): domain Eukaryota; kingdom Metazoa; phylum Chordata; class Aves; order Bucerotiformes; family Bucerotidae; genus Buceros; species Buceros rhinoceros. The sequence continues at coordinate 30,607 of NW_010402837.1, read as the reverse complement.
GGCTTTCTCCTTTACATTTTGCAGGGGTGTTATCTGAAAATAGTCCTGCAATAGGTGGCAGGTAAAAGAGGCTCTCTGCATCTTCAACTGTCAGGCTGGTGAAGACAGGGACGGGGAAGGTGTAGATTTAGGTGACAGCTGCCCAGAGAAGAGGCAGATGAGTGGGGAAGCAGATGATGGAAAATTGTACAATGGAAATAGAAAAAAAATAGAAAACAGGTCATAACTTCAAAAGAAAAGGAAAGGGATCTGAGTAACCAACCCCGTGCTCTCTTATGTTGGGCTTTACCTTGGTTCTCTAAGGTTGTTCTTCAAATGGATTCTGAGCTTAGAGAGGACTTCCACATTTCCTTTCCTCTGGTTTCTTTCTGGGGGTTATGAGCTGAAACCTCCTTGACATCTTTCTAGTGACCTCTGCAGAGCCTTGATCCGGGATTTCCCCATGCTGCTCTGCCTGTCCCAGCTGAATAAGTAGCTTCTCTGGTCCCACAGATATGCTAAGGCTGTTTCATGCCCACATTTACAGCACTACCATGGCAGTGGATCTGGTCGCCTTGCATTCCCAGGGTGCTCGATCCCCCGTACAACTCAGTCTCACTTGCTTTGGTTAACAGAAAGCTCCCAGCTTATAGGCGACTCATTTCTCTTCTAAACTCTGTGAAACCAAATGGCAAGAATGGGATTAGGCTTATTCAGAAATGCTGTCAGGAGCAAGCCCAAGGCCGTGCACCCCAGTGAGCCATGATCTTACACTACGGGATGTGTTGATTAATTGTAGATGGTCAAAGTCACTTGTAAGCTATTTATCACAGTCATCATTAAGTGTCATAAGGGACCCATAAGAGGCCTGGTTAGAAGGATCGCTCCCATTTTTCTTCAGCTTTCATCATGCTCTAGTGCCAACAAAGACCCATGGCTGGAATAACTTCTTACATACTGAAGCTGAAATATGTAGACGGTCAAATGTAAGATCTAGGTACAGGGAGATAGAAAAGCTTGTCCATGGTTATTTCCAGAATCAGCAGCAGAATCCATGTCATCTGAGTCCTGGTATAAAGCCAGGCACTACTGATGTCTACCCTCCTCATGAGTCAAACCCTCAAACTGAGCATAAAGCCCTTGTGCCAGTGACCCAACAATTGTATAGGCAACACAGGGGCATCTGCACATCAGCTTTGTCACTCTTGATTTCTGGATGCTGCCACTTGTGCGCTGTTAGCAAGGGCTTTGGGACGTAGATTGATATATTACTAGGAAAAGTGGAAGGCAAAGAAAAAAACGCACATAACTCCACTGAGCTTGCTTGCCAACCCATCCATACCTGGCTGCTATAGGCTTCATAAAAGCTACAGCTTCTTTCACGGTCTCCTAGTTGAAGTAGAGGATATGGGGTATGAAAACACTATAAAGGGTCAGGACTCCAAGTGCTAGGGCATGAATGCTATTGCCTTCTTGGTATGGGAATAAAAATCTAAGGATCTGCCCAGAAAGATGCAAAGTGCTTTCTCTAGACATTTGCTGAATGGGTGTTTCCACCTGCAACTGAGATGGCTTGAAGCTGTTGAGCTTGCATCTGGCACTTTTTATTCTCCACAAAGGAAAGAAAATCAGAGAGGACTGTTGGCTGCATTATTCTACTGTCCTTTATCTAAAACTGCTGTATGTACCTAAAAACTCTTTGTGTCTGGTTAGGTGAAGAGTTCAAATGAGGTTTTGGAATAAATGATTGTGGGAAAACAATGGATAATGGGGAGGTGAGGGAAACACTGTTCCCCAGACTTAGCTCACATCTGGACATGAAGTGCAGTACCTTGGGCTGAAACGTAGCAGCCAATCCAAGAATGCAATGCGGTTGCCATGGATAAGGCCCACTCTGGCAGAAGGGAATATACTGTATCATCTCTGGAACGGGGAACAGGATAGCATGAAGGTGGTACAGCTCTTCTCCGTTATCAGGATAATGATGGGCTGCTACAATCAACTGCATAGCTCCTATCAAAGAAGATGGATCGCAACTGTTGTCTCAGCAATGATGATGGAATCATGTGCTTTAGCTGAACTTTGCTCATTATTATGTCGTTATAATACCCACAGCACACCTCCATCCCATAGGATACCTGCCTCCAAGGTATGGCCACTCCCCACTGAGCATACACCCTATATTTTATCACCGGTGCCTTTAAATGTGAAGTGAGAGATTTTTAATCCAATCAAAACAAAAGGAATGTATGACTGAAGTCACTGAAGCTCCACCTGAAAGTATAGAAACATTATAAAAAGTGATGAATGGAATGGGGAAAGAAGACCACCATTGAAACTTTGGCATCAGTTGACAGACTGAGCCTATCTTCTCCCCCGCAACCCGCCCCCCAGAGGGATGACTAGTGGGTAAGAGCTCTGTGTTACATGCACTTAAATACTAATATCAAACTAGCTGTTAATAGTCACTGTATGTTTAGGTTTGTCTCTATGTTTAGTTTTTACTTCAAATCCATCTTCACAGTCAATACACTATCACTTGTACCATTCGAATCTGCATTTTGTCATGAATCTACATAATAAATGATTACTGTTGATTTAATTCTGAAGGGATTTGTCTCAGTGGCACTGCTCGTGAGAGTTCCTGAATAGGTTAGGCGAATATCCTCCAATCCTGTGGGCTACGAAGAGGGACTTTGGTTTCAGTGATGCTGCCAGTGTGAGCCTGGCAGGCTGGCCAAGTTGAAAAGAACCCAAGGAGACTCCCCTTCTCTCTAACTGGAGTGTGGTAGGCAGATCAGGTACAAAGGTCTCAGCTTTCTTGGGAAACTAGCAGGCTGATCAAACTGTAAAGGCCTTGAGGTAGTACCCCTTCTCAGTCCGGGAACTTTAATAATTAGCTCTATTGGTCTTCCTGGCCCCTTTTCGTGACAGTGATTCTAACCATTCCCTGGGATTCTCTTCATCAAGATCCTTCTGATGGACTCCTGAATAACATCATGACTTCCATGGGCATAAGAAATCCTTCCACCTATGGATTGGATAACCTCTAGAAGAGGAGGAATCCAGGTGTTGGCACACATTGCAGTTCAGCAG
>NW_010402837.1:24653-27418 GCF_000710305.1 Buceros rhinoceros silvestris | reverse complement strand
CAGCAGGTCACAACTTTGATACGTTGTTTGACTTTTACCTTGACTGTAGCAAACAATAGTTAACAGACAGATATTTGACCTATCCAGAAGTTGACTGATAGGGATGCTGTGCTGCAGTTCCTTGAGGAGAGCAAAAAATATCTGTGTCATATCTTGAGGAGAGGTTTCTTTTTCCTTCCTCTCCCCAGGAAGATGGTGTATTTATGGAAATCTGAAAACTCTGAAAGATTTGGAGTTTTGTAAGGAGACCTGTAAAACCGAAGAGTAAAAAGGAGGAGAGAATGAGAGAAGATAAAGTAATTGCCTAATGCATGCCTTTAATGAACTAAAACATATTCTCCCCACAAAGGGCTCATAAGGGAAAAAACAGCATTCCTCATACACACCTTCAATCTAACACTGAATTATCTATGGCAGACTCACATGAGAGGGTCTTATAAAGAGGAAAGGATATGGTAACACTGTGTATGCAAAAACACCCAATTAATTCAAGAGCATCATTGTTATTTCATTTATATAGCACCATAGGGGTATGCAATGCTTTACAGACGATTAGGGGCTATAAAAGTTTAGAGAAAAGATGAAGCAGAATGCAAGGAGCTGGCAACCAACTGGAGTATGAGCCCTGACTAAAAGCTCTCACCGTGGTGTTTATGGTTTGTTTGTTGTGGTTCTTGTTTTGTTTTGTTTTAAGGTTCAAGGAATGTTTTTTGGCAGTAATCCCTTTTTACAGGGAGGGAGAGACAATTTAACATGATTATTGGGCCTGTTCCAAGGAGGCAAAGTTAGAAATCATACTCATTAAAACAGGTCTGAAGAAACAAAGCACAAACATGCACAACAAGAAGCAGGGAGATAAATTTAAGACAAACCGTAAGTCATTTCCTGAGAGTTCAAAGCTTCAGTAAATTGACAGGTTAAACAGAGACTGCATATGCCCAGAACTGATTGGCTGAGGCCCCAGTTAGATGGGTGCTGTGCTCCCAGGTTGAGACAGACGTACATAAAGCACGTCCTCCCACTCGTGTCCTGCCTTTGCGGATGTGAATACTCTTGGATCCTCAGTTGGTTTTTAGCTGCCGTGAGAGGAGCCAAGACCAGGAAGCATCTCTCCACCAGAAAAAAAAAAGCACAGAACTCAAGATTCCAGAGCGGGAGAGATCTTATTAGGGGGTTCTAGACAGGCCTTTGTACTGTGGCACTAAAATATTTCAGGAACAGCTTGGACCTTAAATCTGCTCAGAAGCCATACAATGACAACATAGCAGCTTTCTCAAGAAACAAGCATACACAGCATATGACACCTGTGCTCTGTAAATGGAACTAAGCCAGGATTTTAAGGATGAAATGTACTGTCTCAGCTGTGATATCAGAGTGGGTAGTTCTTTAAAGGGGTTTTTTTTCCCCTTGCTTTTTTTTTTTTTTTTTTTTTGCAAATAAGACATGGGAAAGCTTTTTTGTTTGCTGTATTTTAAACAGGAAAGGTCTTTGAAAAGTCTGTTTTATTTTATCTTCCTGTAACATTTTCCATCTACCACTTTTATCAAAATGGTCACCGAGAAATTTTTTAAAAAGGCAAAAATTAAAAAGTGTTAAAAACTTTTTTTTTGTTGTTAATTGGGAAATTCTACATCAATAAGCATTTTTGTTAAAAATCTTGACTGAAGAAAAGATACTTCTTTTTTGGATATGTTGGAGAGAGGGAAACGGGTCCTTCCCCCTTGAATTCAAAGCAATTTTGGTTTTCAAAGTTTCAGAATTCTGTGCTCAGCCCTGATTTTTTACGTTAGCTCTAAAGTAATTCCTGAAATGTTTTTTTCATTATTTCCCAAGAAGATATGCTTTTTATTTCTATTGTCCAACAGCTACCACCAGTGATGACGGGTCAGCTACAGCTTAGAGACTAGTATTAGCACATTTTACAAGATGGCCTCTGCGCAGAAGTTTACTGTGTTTAAAAAAAAAAAAAAAATTAAAATCCTACCAGTATCTCTGACCTTTGGTCAGCTATCCTCTAAACCAGTTTTATTTACAGAAAAAATATGCGTGGATCATTTATACCTTTCTATTGAGATGCTAATGCGTGTTTAAACCTATCTCGTACTACTACAGTTCATTCCCTTCTCCTGTACAATATAAAGTACCTTTCTACTAATTCTGCTGCATCTACACTGAGAGAAGTTATACTGCAGTAACTATTCCAATATGAGGCAGGACAGATTGAAAGATTTTTGGTTGAAGCTACTGGTAAAGTCGTTAATTTTGTGGGGGAAGGGAATTGAGCAAATGCTGCATTTTTTGCTTAGAATAGTATTTTTGTGCGTGTGGATGTGTTTGTGTTATTCAAATAATGAAAAAAAAATCAGCAACCAATAACCTGCCTAACCTTTTCCCAGCCTTCCCTTAAACAATGCTAAATGCTGTCCTTCAGTAGCCCACGCAGTCAAATACGCCGCTAAATCAGCTTTTCATTCTCTTGGCCAGGCTCCAAAAACAGTGCTGTTGAGCACCGCCCTCCACAAAGGCCTAGACCCAGCTCGCAGGAGCAGCGTCTCCAGCTGCCTCCCTACTGATGGCAGCAATCTGTGGATCTCCGCTCTTTTGAAGTGACCTGCATCGCCTGGCAAATTCCTGCTCCAAAAAATTAAGGAGTGGTAACTTAACCATTTCTAGTCTGGGCTGCAAATATCTATTTGCTCTTCACAGCTTGGCCCAAAGCACCAAATACATGATGTTTCCCACTTCTATTTTTTTTACCCCTACAT
>NW_010402837.1:2860-24539 GCF_000710305.1 Buceros rhinoceros silvestris | reverse complement strand
CCTGCTTTGAGGTGATGCATGCAGCTCTTCAGCTAAGTCATGAACTTAACTTGGGACTTTCATTCTGACAGAGACAAACTGTAGCTTTGCTGTTCTCCACAAAGAGCTTCTAGAAACTCCATCCTGAGTTTCCCTGGAAACAGCGTATGATCAGCATAATGCTCCATGGCATTTGACCATTCATCTCCATGGTGGTTATAAAAATCCCATCAGAAAATGCCTTCGAGCTTTCTTACCCCATTAAAAAAAAAAAAAGAATCCAGATACCAATCCGTTGATTCAACAGTAAAACAAACAATAAAATTCTTCATTAGACTAATTGGGCCAATACTGTTGAAAAGCATGATGGGCCTAAATCTAAATTCAAGCTCCAAACCCAGGCAGATGAGGTTTGAAGCCATATCCATTGGGCCTGTGGGGCTTGGCTACTTGGTAATTGCTATCAATTATGAAAAAGTGGTTTTCAATCTTTTCAGTTTTGTGGCACCTGAAAGTTTCCTACACATTTCACAGTGGAGGTGCAGACACTAGTAGAGTGAGCCTAAGCTTCCTGAAATAAGCTTTTCTTAATAACTTTTCTTGGGATCACTTGGATCCACACAGCACAAGTTGGAGAACATAGCAGTACTCTTCTACAGGGGAATTATGGGACAGATCATGAATAAATGGGGTTCATTTTCCAGCTACAGCCCCTACTGTGATTAAGGCTATTTTTCTCCCACTTAATCTCTTGAGCCAGGCATGGGAAAAATGTATGTTACAAAGCCATTAGACAAAACAGTGAGTCTCAGAAATAAGTGGTTTTTTTCCTCCTGTTTTGTTTGTCATTAACAGTCTTCTCAGTAACTACTATTATGGCAACACTGGACCACGTGGCAGAAAGTAATGAAAATGAAGAGGAGAGGGCAAAGTTATTGCACTAGAACAAACTCTGTTATATTGCAGATTATATTACAAGTGAAAGGCACATGACTGCATTGCCTAAGATTGTGGTGATGCTATGGGAGACTTTCTCAGCCCTAAGCTGTTCATTAGCATGGAGAGATTTTGATTTAATAACTGTGATCAAAATCCCACTGAATACGCTGGTCATTATGTACCAAAACTGAAGATGCTCACCAAGGTTTATGATCTTAGAGTAAATTCAAGTATTCATTAAAAGGACCGGCTAGTATATCAGTTACTTAAGGAAAGCATCCAAATGCTGCTGTTGTCTGAAAAAGCCCTGACCTTTCAGAAAGCTGTTGGTATTGCAGTGCCAATGAAAATAGCAGCTAAAGATGTTAAAGAGAATCTGCATGTAGTACATTAAGTAGTGACCACGCTTAATGACTAGTAAGGTAAATCATTATAAGAGAGACCTCATTCTGCTTGAAGGGCTCCTATAAACACAAGGGCAACATCAAAAGCTATGTGAACATGATGGCTTCATCTATTTGAATAAATAACAGTGTCAGGAAACGTTTCCAGGCACTTGAATCTCATAATCTGCATTTTTCAATTGCTAGCGCAAGTCCTAGCATGGTTTGGACCCAGCACAAGTAGCATTCTCCTAAACAGTTCTTGGGCACTTGTTGGGAACTCACAGGGTCCAGAGACCATTCCCAGTTGGAAGTTTGGATGTGGCTTCCTGTATTGGAAGCTAAGAAAGATTAATACTGTGGAAACTGGCTATTCCGTGGCAGCTAGGATCAGCAGCAGAGAGAGGTCATGGTGTGTGTAAGATCATGAGCTATGCAGTGAGTGCTTAGTGAGTTTCCTAGAGCTAGATTTGTAGAATAATCATGGCAAACAGAGTGAGAAAGGAACTGAAGAGATATCATCTTGGGTCCGTCTCCTCTGACAGGAACTCTTTTCATGACGTAGATTTTGTACTGTAGCAGCTTACATAATTTGTGGTGAAAATGCACTATAGAGCTGGACAAACAGGGTAAAGACATTGGCTAACAGAGAACAGAGTGAAAGCCCAAAATTCCTCGGAATTTATAACAAGATCCAAGGCCTCCATTGCCACTCAAGGCCTTTAGTCAGTAATTCCAAAGCAAATGCAAATTGACCAGACATAGACTTGCAATAGCAGCATACAGACAAAAGAAAGACTGATGTTGAAAGGACATATGTTAAATAACTGTGCGGAATACGGAGTAACTCCTCTTCCCCTTGGATGACGTATCCAACTGGACCAGGCAAAGTCAAGGGGCCTGTGACCCAGGTTTTCAGAGGAGCTTGGCACCCAGCTATGCTTCAAAATGAGCAGGTAATTCTTTTGAAGATTCTGATCTCGATTAAAATTTTAACCCTAAATAGGAGCTGCTTGATAGTGAGTGGGCACATCTGAGGATTATGTCCTAAGCTGAAGAAGCCAAGCGCTTCAAAACCCTGCAATATGTTTGCCAAATCTAGTATTTACAAGTTGTACATAGCAGAGCCTTCTACGTGTTAGCACTGACAGATACTCTAGTGCCATTTAAACGGAAGCTACCATTAGGAATGGCCCGTGAAGTCAGCGTCTGAGACTTGTACCCTTATCTTTTTTACAATAACTGATGGCAATTAATTGCCTGTTGTTTATGAATCAAAACACTTTGTGCAAGAGGAAACTCACTGTGGCCTTGTGTCACAAATGGAGTGATGCACTTCACTCATAAGAGAGAAGTAGCAACATGTTTATTGATATAAAGCAACAATTTAACGAAGTTTGATAATAAATGAGATAATAATTGCTTTAACTAGATTCGATGGCAAGGTACACCTGAGTATTTACTGCATAGAGAACAAGGTCAGGCAAAACTGTCAGGGAGAACTTCCTGTTGAGTCATGAGATTCAGAAAGGACCCGCTTGTGTTCTAAACTCTCTCAGAGGGGAGTTTAGGTGCAGCTGGATCGAGACTTAGTCCCAGACTTGGCCAATGGTTTATGTTTAAAGGGTAATATGTGCACAGTGAATCCTCTGTATCAATTAGGATTTCAAAGTTTAGCATGCTATTAATCACTGACCAAGAATTTGTTGTGGCAAGGACTCTCTCAGCCTCAAGGAGTAACCTTGAGAGGTGTCCCTGCTCAAGGGTATATCCTGGCATGCAGCCCACTGCTGTGCAGGAGAGCTTAATGGGCCCTGGACTGTTCACTATTTATGGAGTGAGATAATTGACTTATAGTCATATTTACATGCTGACTGCAGAAGTTAGTGTCTTCCAAATTCGGTTTGAGTCGGACATTGACCAGCACTGTGGTTAGGTGGACACATTGCTCAAATTAGCTCCCCTTGGCTATTGTTTTGCTATCTGAGTCCCCCGAATCCACATGACTAGACATCCACTACAACAATCACTGGTGATTATCACGTGAGTAGGGTTACAGGAAATATAGGTCAGATTGCAGGAGAACACACCACCACACCTTGCTATCTGGGAAGCACCAAAGCTGGTAAACAAACTACGTAAGATCTTTAAACATAAGACCTTATGCCCATAATGGATAAAACAGTATGGGCCAGCTGCTCTCTTCCTCCTTCCAAAGCAGCATATCTCACGGCCACAGACAAAATTATGGAAACAAGTCCTTGCCAGCACTCTATCAGCATAATATCACAGACTTACTGGCTGACGTAATGCTGATGATTGGTTTTTCTCCCTGCCATGGCACACGTGGGACAGTTTACCCTAAAGAAGAGGAACATGAGTATTCAGTCTATGCCAGGCTTGGCATCCTAACAAATGCACAATTAGCAATGGAAAGCTGTAAAGGGTCACTTTTAAATTACTCATGTTTTAGGCGGCAAAGATAGTTGCTCTGGTGATGTTAAACCTTTCTTTCAGTGCTTATGTAGATTGAGCATTGATGAGGGCTATCTCATGCATTGAATCCAAGCTGTGATTCCAAAAATGTTGCAACAAGCTCATTAAGAGGGATTATGTAACACTCATCTTCAAATGGTTGGGATGAAATCAATGGTTGGAAGACATCTTTGGTATTTTAACAGGGAACACTGAAGGTCCAAACTCTAGATGTGGCTAATTGAGCCCATTTCTACCTAAAAGGAGGTGAAAACTAAGGTTCAGCAATCAATTAAAGTTGTTAAGATTATGCAATCCTAGTAGATAAACTGTGGGCTAAAATTAATTCCAAGGTAGTTCTATCGATAAGCATCATTCAAATATACATCCTCTAGCAAATAGCTGCCAAGTGGAGCTTGGGTGAGTTCTTGTGCTGCTCCACAAGCATAATGCAAGATTGATAAAAATCTAGTGAGACAAGTATTTCTTTCGGCATTAAACACCAAATAGCTTCTACCACAAACTTGTAGAAGATCCAGTGTACCTCCACGTTATTAAAATTTTCATGCCACCTGGACACTGCCCACCAAGTGGCCACAGAAAACACTCCATTGAGAGATACTGGAGACACAAATGGCTGCTCTAAACTAAATGGGTAAAGAAAACCATTACAACATCCTGTTATTTAGAAGACAGACTTTAGTTTAATTTCAAAGATCACCTAGACCAGAGCAACCCAAGTATACTCAACTATTACTTACAACTTGACTGAAGAAAACACCTTCATCTAAGATTGGTTAAGGTTATCCGGTTCTTCTAGTGTGAACAAGAAAGCCATAAAGTTGCTGTACCAACCTGGCAGTGTCTTCAGACTGACAGCAAAGGACCTTGAATTAGAAAATAGCCACAATCCTTCCCCACTGTTCCCTGCTCTTAAAACAGGCTAGGCATGCTTCAAGATCCAGCATGCATTGGTACGAGGTGAACTTATACTAAGATAGTCAGAGGCTGTGCTCTATCGCAAGAGGAAGAGGCCATTTCAGGTTCTCGATGACAGCTTTCTTGTTCAGTGTAGACACATTTAATTAAAATGGAAACCAAAAGAGATGCCTGACTTTGTAGGCAGGATAACAGCAAAGACTTCAAAGCAAAGGCATTATGTTCTCCATTGTGCAAGATACAAGAGGAGGAAAAAAAACATTCTTTCACTCTATCAAACTAATAAAAGGCTGAGTTAAAGAAGCACAGAACAAAATGTCTGGTTAATTTAAGGTGAAATCAGAAAAGCAAAAATACAAGGGCCTGTCTGGTTCTCAGAGCATCATCACTCTTCCTGATTTTAGATGGTACATTGGATACTCAGCACCTCTGAAATTGAGATCCAGAAATTGAACGGGACTGTGTTTTTCCTTCTCACCACATTAGAAGCATCATATTGAATCTCAAATAATTCGCAATTACAGTGCAGCTGGTTCGAGGGTTTACAGGGAACAACACCATGGGCGCACCCTGTGTTGTATACATTCTCACAGGCACATGTACTAAGCAGTGAATGCAAATGCATTTAGCAACTACAAGGTTATCCATGAGTCTTGTTGGCTTTTTTTTGTTTTTAATCTCTGTGCCAGAAAGACAAAACATATAATAAAGAGGGCTCTGGCTATTTCCTCCACTGGAGTACCTCATGGGAGAATCAGGGCTAAGGCAAGATCACATCGGGACCCTACAGCACTCTGTGTAGAGGTTGGGTCAGGCTGGTACGGGCAGAGGGAACTCTGATCTGGGAATACATGGAACAGACAAGACGTTTTAAAAGTGTCCCTGTATGTTCATCCACAATTCCCTTTCTCCACTCAATCCAACTGGGAGGTCCAGACAGACAAGAAACAGCAGTATCATGTGTCTTCCCGGACTTGATATTAAGGGTCTTTTCTAGCTTAAATGATTAATTCTATGGTTCTATCCTGCCTGTGGTTGCAGCTCTCATATATGTTGGTCAAAGTGAAAACTGAAAAAAACCCCGGCCCTCTGCTCAAAGGCGAAGAATGTTCCCTGGGGAATAAGCAGTTATTGTAACTCTGAAGAGCTTGTACTCCATCTTCCCTATGCTGGATGTCTAAGGAGCCCAGACAAACCTGTTCCGTATAGAAGTAGGTCTCATAAGTGGTAGAAACAGGGAAGAAAAAACATACACCAATGCTCCATTCTTTTCAGTATCCAGTTCCAAAACAACATAATATCCTGTCCTTTCAATTTTGTTCCTGAATTGCAAAGTTTTCAAAGGGTCCTTCAGTTACATTTTGGTCAACTTCCTATAAAAATACCCTTGTTTTCGATAGAATTTAAAGACTGGAAGAGGTAAAAAAAAAAAGGAAAAAAAAGAGGTAAAGAGATTCTGACAAGAGATATGATTGATGCTGTGTGTGCTTTATCTTTCACAGCTTATGTAATATATACATGAGAAATAGTTAGTTTGATAGTTAAAGAAACTAAATCCCTGTCGAGGATAAAATACATCGGGGACACAGAACAATTCTTCATCGGGTTTGGCTATCATTCACTTTCCAGCCTACTGGCTGTCTCCCAGGAGAATTCATAATAGATCAGAGACAACGATCCTCTCTCCTCCAGCCCCCCCTCCTTCTTCCCTCCTTCCTCATTTCCCCCCTCCCTTTCCAGCCCCACCAACTTCCCCATCCCATCCTTCCAGTTCCCTGCCTAGGGCTGTGTAAAAGGAGTGTGCAAAAGCAACAAACCTCTGGAGAATGCACGTAGTGTGGCTGCCAGGAATAGAGATGAAGAAGAGTCTGGTCCATGCAGAGAGCCCAAGGCACCATGCTGTCCTCATGTGCTGCTCACAGCCCCTTGTAGGCTGTTTTACAGGGAGTGGCAGAAGGAATGGAGGAGGCAGAACAGAGTCTCTCTGGAGATTCAAGAAGAAAAGTCAGGGATTCTAAGCAAAGATAAGGCCGGAGCAATGTGACTGAAATCTCTGAATGAATACTTTCCTGCCATCGCTCCCCATTACCCTAGACGCCTCATTTTCAGGGTCTCATCTCCCCATCACTGCAGGGAGACACACTTCTGCTCTCAGGACAATGGTGGGTCAGGAGGATTCTAAACCCTTTGGCATCTTCTGCTTCTAGGACAGCAGGTGTCACACCACAGCATATTGTAAAAGCACATACACAAAACAAAGTAAATGTTAAAATCAATTGTTATGGGTAGGCCTGTATATATAGTGTCTGACACTTAATTTCTTTAGTTCCTTAGAACTTTCCCAGACTTGATTTGTAAGAGGGCATACCTCCAGTGAACATTGTTGGCGGGTTTTGTGTAGTTTTCTCTCTCCCCTCCCAGCTCTTCAATTTCACCTGCAAGAGTTTAGCTACAGTTTGAGAGACACAGTAAGGAAACAGAGGAAAAGTTGATACCTTGAGGCTTCTTCCGGGAAAGCTCTATTGTCTCAGCTGGGTAGCAAGAACATGAAATTTGGCAGAATAACTGGCTTCGTATCAGAAATATGCCATTAATACAGCCAAGAAAAGTCCAGACAAATTTACCATGACAGAAGCCTAAGAAATAACAATCCACAGGTTTCACACGAAGAATCATGCTAGGTTTAGTGGCAATATACTTTGAAAGTTTTTGCCTCCACTGAGACTGCTCAGTAGAAGCACTTCTGTTCTTGAGAGACAGACAGGTCTGGTTTGTTCAGTGAGGAGCAGGGATACCTGCACACTGATAAACAGCTGCCAGATCCAGGCAGCAGCAGAGTAGTGCCTCAATAGATGAGACACAATGAATCAGTAGGTGGCAAAAGGAACAGATTAGTTCTACGATCCCTTGGGGGGACAGTTGCAAGAAAACGATCCAAGATCTAGTGTCAAGGAAGAAGCTCAGCCTGGAGGTAGTGTGTGCTGGGCTATTGGGGCTGTGAAACAATGAGGAGGAAGTGTATGAGGCTGGAGGCAGCAGGGTAGAAAAACAGAAGATGGGTAGATAGTCAAAAGAGAGAAATGGATGTAGTTGGGCAATACAGTTAGTATAAGGTAAGGAGACAAGATACGGAGTGGAAAGAGGAAGATTTAGTCCTGCTCACCAAGGAGGCTAGGGCTTGGATGAGAAGTCCAACAGGGACAGGGACTGACAGGGTAAAGGGCCTGGCAGTGATACAAAGAAATACTATGTGAGGGAAAAACTGATCGGGAAAAACTGATCGGCAAAAACGGGCTAGAGAAAGGTCTCATTTAAGGAAGTGTTAACATTGGAAGAATCTTCACTCACTGCAGGACACTCCACTAGAGCCTGGAGCAGCTCCCAAGGAACAGAAATCTCTGGTCACAGTTACCTATACAAGCCTCTAGCTAAGTTCCCAAATTCTATGTGTGCTGAGCCACAAAAGATGCTGTTAGACTGGTACTAAAGAGAAAGAGGTGTGTGAAGTGTTTTAGCTCTGCTAAATACGTGTTCAGATAGCAACATCATGACATTTTAGTTTTTCTGTTTCTTGATTTAAGAGATAGCAAGGTACTCGTTAACAAAGTGCTCAAAGTCACAATGTCAAACACTCAAAAGTTAGGAACTGCCACTCTTTGATTCAGAAAAGGCCTGTTTGACCCCCAAGTATGCACATGCATCAAAAGCCATGGGTGACTGGCCAACAATATACCAGGCAGGGCTGGTAGAGAATAGGCGGATATCCCCAGGATTGCTGAAGCCCGAGTCAGATGTCTGTCAGTTACAAGCAAATTAAAGGACAAGCTGATCCTGGGGACCAAGGAGAGATACAATGAAAATGAGGTCAACAGACAGGAACAGACTATCTAAGACAGCCCAACTGCCCTATACAAGATGCCTGAAGGAAAGTTAGACCCCTGAGAAGGAGAGTAGGGAGGACAAACTGACTATCAGGGGAGGGTCCTAGGAGAAGGGCAAGAGCTATGACCTTTGACAGACCTGGGGCAAACAATGAAGTGGGCAACAGAGGCTCCCAGGCAAGAAGCAGAGACTCAGGAGAGAGGGCAGCTGGTGTGCCACAAAGGGAAGAAGGAAGTACAGTAATTGGGTTTGTTATCAAGTTTTGACTTAGCAGGGTTTTCCCATGATGGTCCTCATAGGGGGAATCTAAGCATGCTGCAACTTTCAGAGCCCTTCTATGAACTCAGAGCATATACTTACCCCTACATCTCTTGAAAGACACAGAGAAGCTTAAGAAGTAGCAGCAAATGTTTGGACATCACAGCCATGTGCCCCTTTGCACTGTATGCAGCCACAGCAGAGACCATCTTTACCACTTGACCAGCCCTGCTGCAGTGTTACACCATCTGCTCTATCACCCTGGTATCTTGCTTTGATCTGCCTTCCCCACTGAAACAGTCTCTTTCTTGTCTGCCTATATTTCCCTCCCTCCCCATGGGGGAGAGTCTCCCCTATGGGGACTCTATGCTACACTGGAGGAGAAGGGCAGATAATTTCAGCCCTCTGAAAGATGTTCCCTTCCCCAGTAAATTGCTGGAGCAGACAGCAGATGCCACAAGATGCATCAGTGGAGGTCCTGCAAGTTACAGATGAGTGAGAAAGGGTGCCATGAAGTCGCACAGAACACCACAGCCAAAGGGATGCTGCCTGCACTGAGAGATGAATTCATCCAGGAACAGATTTCAACCCCACGGTGAGAGTTTAATGAGGGTAGAGGAAGACAGAGAAACCCCACTCTAATCTTCATACCCCACTGACATCTAGCATTATCAGTGTATGTTATGATATATCAGTATTTGGGGGTGGGGGGGTGGGGAGGGAGATGTCAGCACTTTGAAAGGGTTAAATAGAGGGGAAGGCATAAAGAGTGGTCATTGCTAGTGAAGAGGTCCCCTTCATTTCAGGATATTTTTTTTTTTTTGGCTGTGTGGCACAAGATAGTTCTATACACACTCAAGCTGACAGCTTTAGTCTGAACGTGCTGAAAAAACCCCAGTAGTAATTAACTGGGGAAACATGGGAGGAATGGACTACCCAATTCCACAAGGCAGCTTCTCAAAGGCAGAGAGCTGGCACAAGTGGTCCAGGAGGACACTGAGCCGGGAATGAGTTGGTTTTGTGCCATCCTTTTCATTAGCTGGATCACAGAGGAGCTACTGTTTCACCTCACTATAGCATCCCAGAGCCTTCCTTCCAATATCCAGTGATGTTTCCCATCCTTCCTTGAGACATGAGGCCTGCCAGGAAAAGTTAGAGTGCACCACTCCAGGGCATGAAGAAATCCATTCCCTCTTCCCAAAACCTCAAGGCTGCTGCAAGAGTGGTATACAAGGATTACATCCTGGAGCTCAAATTCTCCCGTTCCCCTCCTAAGCACAAACTGAACAAGAGTTTAGGTGAGGTTTTCAAGCCAGGCCATGTTTTTTTCAGGCATCACTTTCCAACAACATTTCCTTCTCACTCCCTGTGGCACAAAGCCATAGGGACTATTTATTGCTTATGGTAACTGCAGGCTCCATCTAGACAAAATCAGGCTCTTCATATGAATGGAAATACTTACAATTAAAAATCTAAGGACAGGTAGGAAAGGAAAAAACCAAGAAAATCCTGTGACTTCAGGGTTGCAACTGTCTTCAGCAAGAAATACAACCCAAAATGCATTCAAGGCACTACATGTCTATCAAGCCTGTTAAAACAAGCAGGAAATGGGAGGTCCCCGAACAGGTCAGCATTTGTATCCATCCACAGGAAAAGTGGGGCCATACCCTGAGCAGATAATCTCTGTAGCTGGTCACCTGAGTTTCAGTCATCCACAGGTGAAAACTCTAATGCAGCCCTAACTGCATCATCTCTAAGGGGAGGTTTTCCATTAGCTCTTTGCAGGAAATGTAGCAAACAGTTTCACTGAAAGGCACCTCTTAAACACATTTACATAAGTAAGCTTTCCCTTAGAAAAAGCAGCCTCAGTCAATCCACCGGGGTTTTCTTATCACCCCCTAAACATAACAGCATGTGATCGAAGAGCAATGGAGTAAGCAGCTTCTTCCCTAATTGCTCCTCCAAAGTGACTTTATGCCCTGGGTGGTTGTATGAGGTGAGGTTTCTCTTGCTCAGGTTCAGGGAACTTGAGGCTGGCCTATGGGCCAGCTTTCTGAAGGAGGTTCATTACACCAACTCCTACTACATTATTTATAATTTGTTTGCTCAGCTCTTTTAATTGCTTTCTTCCTAGCATTACACCCTCTGCAGTCTTCTCGGTGAGGCATGTGCTCCTTCACCTCCTGACCTGTAGTGCCAAACTCTGCCTTTCGGATGCCTGCTGTGTGTGTCCGTCCCTCCCACCACCCCACCCCAGAGGTGCAGGTGGCATTTTGGGGCAGAGATTAGCAGATCCAAATGTAATGGAGAAATGGTACATCACATGGCAGTGTGTCCACCAGCTAACTTGCTCTTTTCAGGTGCTCACTTTTGCTTCTCCCACTAATTCTCTCTCCCCCAGCAGTCTCCTAAGCATCATCATCCCCTTTCTGAATTAAACAGGTCCAAGGATAGACAAGAATTAGTGTGTAATAGTCAATGTTTAAGACCACATGTTCTATGAGCCATCAGCATCTAGCACAGCTTATCACTAGATGTCAGCTCTTAAAATCGCAATTATGAGGAAAAGCAATTTTAAGTCATTATCAGAGGCTTTCTAAAATGCATTTGTTTCCTTCCAACCCCCGTCCTCCTTCTCTCAAGGTCTATGCAGTTGATTTTATTGGGACTGTCTGTGTTAATAAGCAGGAAGAAATAACACCTGAACAATGCTCTGCCTTCTCGCTACTCCTCAAATGATTGTTCCAGTTAACTCTCTGTTACTTATTTATTTTAAAAACATGAAAATTGCAGGCAGGATTGAGAGGGTGCAATTTTTTTGCTAGTGTTCCTCTGGCTGACTGGGCTCCACTGTGCCTCAGCAGCAGGGCTGTTCCTAAACCATGCTGCTGAAAAGTGCATACCACACTGAAATGCAGCCACTATATATAGTCTGTAAAGAGCTTTTGGAAGCCATGAGGAAAAGAGCTATTTGATGTATGATAAATTATTAATTGTTATTAGTTACTATCTTGACAAGTTTCTGTTGCTCAGCTATCCTCCATCCCCAATTTGGAGGAGGGTGCAGCTTCTCTCTCTTCATTCTTTCTTCTCCTTTTTTCCCCCTTGCCCCTGGCCCACTTTGAGACCAGCTATCTCTGCAGCACTTTGCCCCTTACTGTCTGAGGGCAGAATGGATACCGGTCTTCCTCCAACTTCTCCCTACACACACAGTGATGGAAACAACAGCGCAGTAGCATCTTAGAGAGCTCAGCACCCCAACAGGAAACATAATAATCTGGATTGTTCCTTCACTTCTAAAGCGGGATTTCACACAGCCACCCCACCTTGTGCCAACCCCAGTTGCCGTTGCTAACAGCATTTCATCTCTTCTTGCATTTATTATATGCCTGGAAAAGCATACAATCTCTTACAGGGTTTGAGCTCATGTGTCTCTTGTGTTGCAAGCAGCCCTGCATGAGCCTGTGATGTGCATGTTGACTTTATCCCACATGGGAGGGCTTGATATAGGGAGCACAGGTATGGCATAAGTGACAGGTAGCTAGGAGGCAGTGCAGCATCTGCCAGGACTCAGCAGAGTGCAGCTCAAGGCCACCCACCCTCTCTGCTTGGATAATGAGACTCTGGCAGCCTCTCCCCTGTTTGTGAGGTTACAGCTCTTAAATATACTTTCCACTGGAATTCTCTGAGATAAAGTTAAAGCCAGGAGAAAACATCCCTTTAAAGCCAGGAGAAAAAATCCCTTTACTCAGCTCTGCCTGATAGACACATGCCCTGCAAAAACAAGGGGGGAGTGAAGCAACTGTGGGGTTAAAGCTGACACTGTGTGGTTGCAGGATGACTGTAACCACAACTCAGTGCTTAGCCGTTCTATATATGGCCTCATAAGCCTGTGCCCTGAGTCCCTTCAGCCCCCAAATGAAAACAGGAGAGAGGATTCACTTGCCCTTGTCCCTAAAGCAACAAAACCTTCAAAAACCAACACAGAAAACCAAAGTGATGTTTTCTGCACCAGTGGGGAAAAAAATATTAATTTCATTCTGAGTTTAATGTGAAAATCTCAAAACCACACAAAAGAGGCACAGTATAGAACAAGGCTCTATAAGTGACAGACTTGGAGTTACAAGTCTTTCAGGCAATAAAGAGAGATGAGGGAGATTTTGCAGGCAGAGGCATGATACAAGCTACCTTGAGCATGAACAGCAGCTCCATCTAGCACATGCCCCAGATCACTGCATCTATTTACTTGTCTCCTCACTGGAAACAGACTATTCAGATTACAGAGAAGCAGAAGGCCTCCTGCCTTCACAACGCTATGAAAAATAGGCCCCATTGTCAGCCATGAGTGCAGCTGTACTACTGTGAATATGATTTATCTGCCAGGGCTGATGAAGACAAACCAGCTTTGGTGCCATTTTAGAAGCCAAGATAAAGATCTGCCTGGTTAAGGGACAACTGCCTA
The DNA here is from genome assembly GCF_000710305.1 of Buceros rhinoceros silvestris. Lineage (NCBI taxonomy): Eukaryota > Metazoa > Chordata > Aves > Bucerotiformes > Bucerotidae > Buceros > Buceros rhinoceros. Next base: position 11,222 of record NW_010402837.1, on the reverse strand, counting down.
TATACTGTCCATCCTCTTTATGTGCAACTACACCCATGGCTACTGTGCATGCTGGAGCACAGAACAGTGCAAAGGAGGTATATGTGCACATGAGGAAAATGAAACTTTTTCCATGACAGTTGTTGGTTAAAAAGCACTTAACACAGGTAGGGTTTAGAAAAGCTTTTCTAGATAGATGATCTGATTTAAACAGTTAATTCCAGACTTTCTCAAGTCAAGGACAAATAACTGGAAATACCTTCACCTAGCATTGGAATCACGAGGATTAATTGCAGGATAGGGGTCATTCCTCATTGTAGAGAAAGGGATTGGAAGAGAACAGCAAAGGCAGAAGACTAGCAATTTACATCCCTGTTCCAGAAAAACTGTGGGGAATACTTTTCATTTCGTTCTAGAGAAAATGGTCCGTCCCCAGAGCATGTGTATTTCCCCTGATTCTGAAAAGAGCGCACCAGAGTGTAAAGACAGATATTCAGAGGCAGAAATGAAATAGATTTTTTTTTAAGTAGCAAACTTAAAACATTGCAAAAGGTTAGAATGATTTAGAACACCCAGTCTGAGCGGCCACGCTTGGCTGTTCTCTGAGTACGTGTGAGGTGACTCTGCACACAGGGCTCTTGCAGTGGCCAGAAAAATCGTGCTGCTTGCAGCCTCTTTAATTTCCCTGCTATTTTTATGAGAGGCACGCGAGAGAAAGTTACCTGCTTGCCATATGGGGACAGAGCACAGATGAGTTCATGATTCTGTCTCAGTAAAAGGAAGTGCAATGTGGACAGAATAGCAGATCCCCAATCTCCTGTAGGGGAAGAGAGGTCAGCCATGCAGCCTGTTCTTCTCGCTTAATTTTCTGAGAACAGTTTGTGACCAGACTAACACTTTCTGAATTCATTGCTATGTAGAATGTCTTGGGGCCTCTAAAGACCATCTAGTTCCTTATATGTCAGTACCCTCCTATAGGGCTGTAAGTATACAGCTACATATGATACGACGTTATAGTAGCCTCTTTGGGCTTTGCCATTTCAATTATGTTATTATTATCAATCTGTGTACGTGAGCCTTCTCCTCTTTGACAGACCCTCTGGTATCATTACCAGTAATATCTAATTGGTCACCAGCATTCCATTATCTCTCTTTCACAAAGGTGACAACACGACTGACTGGACGGCATTGTGAAAAGTAGTTACCTGGCATATAGTCTTCTTTAGTACGAGATAAACTAAATTGCAGAATATCATCATCTTCATTATCCTACACACAAATCACAGAGATAAAAGGTATTCAGTCACTCTGAGTAAATGGAAAGCAGGCCTCACATTGGTTCTCCTTCCTAGCATATAGTACTCCTTGGCTGCTCAATCAAATAGACCATTTGAGAATGTTTTGGTATTGTTATTCAAGTTGACTCCATGAATGGCCATCAAAAAGAGGCTACCCAGGCACAACAATAAAACTTCAGCTGAAGCTGTTGTTGTCAGTAGATTCAGGAATATGGTGTTCAGTGAGTTCTGTTGCTGCTGAGAAAAGGAGCAAGAGAACTTCAAACAACTTCAATGCAACTGAAAATAAGACTCTTTTGAAAGAATACAACCTTCATTGATTCTTCTCTAAGCAAAGATGAGCTGACAGCGAGCTGCAAGATGGGAAATGAACAACAGGTACACGAGAAGACTTTCCACGAACTGTAGTTACAATTCATCATATTGTTTTCACCATAGTCAACTCTACTTGTTTAGATTCTTGAAAAAATGCCTTCCAGCCTCTTGATCCTTGCATTACAGTTACCATTAATATTGAAAACTATTTCACTGCTAGTGCTGCCCTGACTACTACAGAATGACAATGGCAATGTATTTCATCATCCTCTGGTTCATGCTCTCTGAATGCAAGTGCATTGTGATTTGGGGATCAGACGATTAACAAAAACGTAGTCACTTTACCAAGGCCCACGCTTGCTTGTCAGCGTAAGCACCAGTCACGTTCAAGTGGCTGAATAAGGAGGTGAATCCTGCTTATCGAATAATAAGATTGGAAGCAGGTAAAGGAGGGCAACTCCTCATCTGCTACTGTAAGGAACAGCAAGCCCCTAGCAGGTCCACGATTTGGGTGCACCTCCCATTTGGAGAATAAATCCTGGGGGAGAAGTGAAGCTGAAATTTATAAAAACAGCACCCTCAGATCCTAATGCTTTCTATTTTCAAAACCTCCCTTTTGACCTCTGCAAAAGAAGCAAGCCAGATCTTCTGTACACAGCAGGTATCATGGAGAACCTACACATCTGGTGAGTCAAAACTTTCAAAGTAGAACAGTGACTTTCCATACACATCTCAATTTTTAATTTCTCAATAAACATTTCTTCCTGAAATTCAGCATGACTAGATCACTTGACAGAGTAAAATGCTTCTGAGGGAAAATTACATGTAATTTGGAAAACATTTCTTAGAAATAGAGGTCTTATAAAAGTTAAAACTTTTTTTTTTCTAGTTTCTTCAGAGAAACCTTCAGAGCTTTTTCCACAAAACAGAAGAAAACAAGCTATGTCTGTAAACTCCACGTCTGTTTTATTCACTGTTTTCCCTTCAGGAAGATTCTATTCAGCAAGATTCATTCCTGGAAGAACAGCAAGGCCCTTTATGCATCAAGAAAACTTTCTCTGTATTGATGTAATCACATTTGTGCCAACTTCCTTAATGCAGGCAGTGCTTCTGTTAACCTTGGAAAACATGGAATTTCCCCAAAAGGATTACAGAGATCATGTGGAGTATGTAACCTCAAAAAACTCGAGTCCTTATTCAAAGAGCTAGTTAATCAATATAGTAGGAATGTTAACTCACCTTATATTTTTCTTGTGCTTGTCAGGCAATATTCTAGGACTATAGGTGGAAATGAAGAATTTGCTGCTCTATTCCTGGGCAATAGCTACCCGCTGTGGCATCCTTTCTTCAGTCCTCCGCTTGGAGTCCAGAGGGAAGACAGAGGGAAAGGGAGAATTGAGAAAATTGATGGTGGCTTCTCAAAGTTCCCCATCAATGTCAGATTCAAACCATTTGATATCATTAGAAGTGGAGCAGTCTGTTGCCATTTTTTTCCTGTTTATATTGCCCCTGCAACCAGGCAAAATGAAGAAAGTGAAATTACAGCTCTAAAGGGCTCCTCTTCTTTCTTTTTTTGTGCTTCTGTCATCCTATTTGACTGTTCTTAGCTGCTCAGGAACTATCACCTTGTAAAGCATCCAGGGGGTCTCTGGCAATCCGAAGTGACAAAAAATAATACAGTAGGAAAAAATCACCCAAGAGGCAGATTGAAAGAAGTGGTAAAGCCAACAGAAAAACAACAAAAGAAAAACAATGGAGCTGGATTGGTCGCAGTTGCTGTTTGTGTGCTCTGGAAATATCAGTAACAATGAAGAAGAGGCAATAAATTACTTTGAACCACTGTATGATCCCTTCCCTATTCTCTGTCACCCTGGAGGTGAACTGTATGCACTGGAAGTTTCTTTCTCTCTCTCTTCTTCCTGGGATTTAACAGATGTGTTAACCTTTGTGCTTTTTATGGTGCACTCAGGAAATAAAATTCCACACAGTTAAACCACATTGTGAGTGGAAATGCAGCCATCAGCTCAGGTGGACTTAGAATACAGCAGCTCAGAAAATCAAAATCAGGCAGCCTCTACACTCCATCATGAGCTGAAGAACTGCTCCACTGTCCTTTACCGGCCCTGGCTCCTACTTTCATTGAACAGTAGACTGCAACTATCTAAACTAGTCAGAAAACAAAAGGTTTAGAGGGAACTATAAATGATAAGGTTTAGAGGGAATGGCTTACCTCCTTGGCTTGGAGAAATGGTCACATGCTTGCATTTGCAAATCCTCAGCTTTACCAGAGCACCCAGAGTCCCAGAGGAGAGATGAGAGGGGTCAATTGCATTAGATTTCTACCACTACATATTAAGGCAATTTTTTTCCTTGAACACAAGATTGGGAATCACAGAGGGTGCTATGTCTGTTTTGGAAAGTCTGGTGTGTACAAGGACACATAATTCGGTGGCTCTAGCACTAATAAAAGCATTGTAGAGCACAGAAATGTCAGTAATAGGGTATCTCAATAACGTCTGAATTAAAGTTCAGAGCCAGTGTGGAGAGGCGTTGGGTTGAAGATTAGAAAAACATCATGGCGTTCACTGGAAAAGTTTTCAATTTGTTGTGTGGCCAATATAATAACAGCTCTCATGTCCCCAGCACAAATCCTTTCACGTGATCAGTTAATAAGCATAAAAGTAGAGCCAGAAATGCAAATCCTCTGCCTCTTCAGGTCTGCCATCTTATGGCCCTTCCATGTGAGAGGAGGGGGATGAACACCCTTGCAATGTTCCAAACTGGTTCTGAGAACCTGGGATTTCTCTCATTCTGGAACTCCTTCTGGGAGCTATTCACTGGGCCCCTCGTGTGGGCACAAGGCCTTCCTTTAAACCTTATACCTATGCCGTGGAGATAGCTGAGCTCCCTGGCTTGAGTGATGTTCACCATTTGAGCATTCGTGACTTAATGGGCATTTTTCTCTTGGGTAGATTGAGTGCTGGTACAAAGTGAGAGAAGTACTATTTCTGGGCAGTTTCAGCCTGGCCATAAATCTTGTGTCGCAGATCAAGTCAAACTGGTAATAAATCTCTTAAAGCTTGTAAGACACAATGCCAGATCCAGCTCTTGGAAAAGGAAGTACAATTCCATTGACTGCCAACACTTGTTTGCCTGAGATTTTATCTCTTTCCTTCTCATTATCCCTAATACCAATGCCTTGTCTGCTTATACTGTCTCTGAAGTTAATGTTGCTCTGAAAAATAGAACAGCAGGCTAGAGAAGGCCAGAAAATGCTATTATGGTACTATTTTCTCAGATTGCCAAAAAATTTCTTTCCACATCGTGTATAATGCAGCTGGAGACAGGGCAGGCTCAGGACAAAGCCACAAAGTCTGCATAAATATTATTCTTAGTCCTTTCTGCCAACAACTCTGAGGTCAAACCCTCTGTCTGCCCAGCTTGTCTTAGAGCATCACGAGATTGCCCCCATCAACACTTCTCAAAGAAATAATGAGGTACTACTAGACCCTTAATCAACTCTGGAGTTCCCCTGCAAGAGTGTGGATGGTCCCTGTCACAGCTTATCTCCCTCCATAGGAACGCAATTTTGCAAGAATATACAACAGAAAGCGTCCTCCAGGACTCCCGCTCTTGGCAGCCCCGGCCACCCCGTGCCTGGGTCTGTGATGTCCAGAGGTAGAGCAGCGACTCTTTCACGGGCACCCCCTTGCCATGGGGAAGGAGCTTGCGTGCCCTTGTGAGGTTGAGAGCTGTGCTGGTGGTGGCATGTGCCTCCGGTGGGGTCTCCCAAGCCAGACAGGTCTCGGCTGCAGGGTCAGACAAAGTGTGTCCATGGGCAGGATGGGCTCACTAGCCTTCGGGCAACCGTCCTAGGAGAAGGACAACTGTGACTCCAAACCCGGGCAGATGGAACTTGTTTAGCCCTGTAAGGCATCCATCATCTAAGAGAAGGACACTCTAACCAAACCTACGACCCGAGGACTTCGCTGTCACTGTCCAAGCTCGCTAGGCCCTGGCAGATGAACCTCAGGTGTAAAGGGTGGAGCCAGTTCCGCGCACGCTGGTGCCTCACCTAAAAAATCCACCGCGCAGGCCCGAAGGGTGCACTCATCGCTTGCGGTGAGCGTGGGAAAAGCCCTTCCCAGATCTTCATTCGCGAAGCCGAGCCATGATGATGATGACAGCAGAAAGCTACAGATATCAAAAAAGCTACATTATCAAACTCACATTACATCTCCCATCATTGCTCTCATGTTCGCAGTCCACCAAAAAAATCTTTGGACAGCATGAGGCATTCAGGTATGCTAAGCAGGGTGCTGATTGAGTGAGGCTGAGCAGAATATCTCAACAAGCTTTATAGCTTTTACACATTCTGGGGAACTCTCCACTTCCAGAGCTGGTATAGTATAAATTCCATAGTAGATGTGTGTGAAACTGCTTAGCTTCTCAGTCAGTCCATCAGCAACAAGTCGTCCACTGGAGGGAAAAAAGCAAGAACCATCAAAGCTGTCTTTCAAAAACAAGACAGAATGATACAAGCTTAAAAATAGGTAGGCATTTGGCTAGATTGGGGAGGTTCTAGTCCTTGTTCCTTTATTTTTCACCTCCCACATCCCAGCTCAGTGCTCCCACAAACCTATACAACTTCTTCTGCACTCGATGACTATGGGGAGAGCTATACAAAGCATAATAACCCCTTCAGGCAAGACTAAGAACTTCAGCTGAGAGAGAAAAAAAACAAAACCAAAACCACCTGAAAAAAGCCATAGTTGTTGGGAACAGAGGTGGAACAGAGTCTTTTATGTGACTTCCAGCTTCTTTGGAAAAACCCTTGGCCACCATGCTGTTTGGTACTCAGGTCCAGCGGGTCTCTTTCATCAAAAACTCCCCACTGAGACCAGAAACTCCTTCCAAACATAAGTTACATTTAGAACCAACCGATTTATTCTCATATTTCAACAATCTGAATGTCTCTGACATAAAACTGTCACTACTAAAAGAAAACAAGAAAGAAAGGTTAAGGACTTGAGAAGTCACAAGAAAGTTTTGAAGAGAAAAATCTTCCTTGATCTTGAAACTCATTTGGCTAAAAAATTTCTTCCTTCTGTCCACTGTCTTTCATTGCAGCTCCCATAGTATCAAAGAAGGGCAGCCAAGTTATGATGACTGGCAAAGGCCATTATTTAAGCTAGAGGGTTAAAACAGAGGACAGAGATTAAGGCCAGCTGAGTTTACAGAGAAATGTGTAGCAAATGAGGTTCCTGTAAGCATAAGCAGCCCCAATATCCAATCACGTTCAGCTGAAGAAGCAGAGGCACATCTGTGCTCCCAAAAGCATGAGAAAACATAAGTGGAAAGCATTCTAAAAAATATAAAGACCTTTTCCTGCCTTTAAGTAGTCCCAGCAGATATTTATCCATCCTGGGGTTTTTTTGTGAAAACTTCAAAGAAGGAATTCAATACCCTTCTAAGGCAACCTATTTTAGTGTTTAACTATTCTTATTGCTAGAAAGTTACACCTAATGTGTAATCTAGATCTTCCTGCTGCAGTTTAAGCCTGTCACTTCTCATTCATTCCTTGGTAGGTGTGGATATGTGGAGATGTGGATTCTCCACAGATACAGAAGGTCTAACAGTAATTCAGCTCCCCTTACTGTCAGGCGTGGACCTTGATTACAAGATGATTTCAACTCTCACAGCTCATATTTGTATATACACCATGTTTATTTATGGCACATGCCAATGATGACTGCTTTGAATGGATGGCTGTTAGGATTTTCCTGTGGTAGAGAAAAATTGCCATTGCTGGCATTACAGTACAAGAAACATTTTTCACATACCCTCATCAGTATTCCGTACACATAGACCTGTATATATATATATATAACAGTTTTCCCTTTAAGAGCAGTGTTGTTTACATAGCCTGACAGTTCTAAGGGCAACCTAATGCTACCACAAGTGTACTCAGTCCATATCTGTATACAAGCACCCAAGTGCATGCACAGACACAAAGGCATAAGAATGCTTATGAATTTGTGGCACAGACTTGCAGATGGCATAAATCAGTGTCAGTCCTACTCAGCCTAACTCCCCTTCAAGTTGGCCACAAGGTAAGAACAGACAGGTATGTAGATCTGAATGTCTACATAGCCATATGGGCTGTATACCAAGGTGGGTTTGCATTGCGTACCCTCCTGGCCTGAAGGATGCTGCACAACAGCTGCCAGTCTGGCCACCCAAAACACAAATTTGAACACCATCGAGTTCCCATCAGTAGAAAACTCTGGCTCGGGCACTAGAAGAACGACTGTGAGCAGCACAGTGTAGTACAGCAGGGCTCTGTTGAACCAATTAGGGTTAACACATTTTTGGCTAATGAGAGGTGCCGGTCATGATTGTAAATTAATATTTTCCAGTGGCTACCCATGCACTCAAGTGTCAGTATTGATCAAACTTACCTCTGCCCAGTTAATGCTGATGGATTCAACAGCAACATACGCCTGCTCATCTGTTACCCAATTAAGATAAGCTCTCAACTCATCCTAATAGCTGTATTTATTGTCATCAGGAATATTGATGTATCTCTGTGCTAACTTCAAGCCAGCATACACACATGAGCACATGCAAAGAACGGGGTATTTCTCTGGGAATTGTCCCAGGCTCAAACCACAGTGAGAAAGCACTTTGTTAGCCTTCGTGTTAGCCTTTTGTCCAGAGAAGCAGTATTTTCTATGGGGAAAGGGAAAGTAAAGGATCCTCTCTTTCCC
>NW_010402837.1:0-2761 GCF_000710305.1 Buceros rhinoceros silvestris | reverse complement strand
GTTCCCTCGTCTTACTCAACTGTATTTCTCCCTCCCTGCGTCAAACAGTAAGCAGCACAGCAAGCTCCACAAATAAACTGCATGGATCTTTAAAGACTAAAGCAAATGGAAGCCTCCTGTGGCATAGGGAGTCCAGCATGTGAGAAATGCTGTGCATGTAAGGAAAATGTCTATGGGAGGAACCAAATAAGGATTAATGAACATCTTTTTGTATGGTTCTCTAAATTTCTAGCCTGTCTGAAGCAGAAGCTGCTGGGCCTTGGGTAAGGGATACAATAGCAGCTGTCTGTACAAAGCAAACACACAAAAAAAAATATTGTAAGAATATTTAATATCATCTTTGCAGTGCAAGGAGTTCATTTCTGTAAAGTCCCCCCACAATTTAACCAGCCCAAGAGGCACTTGCCCTGTCTTGGAAACACAGATCCCTGCTCCTAGCGAAAGGGCTATTGAGTAGAGCAAGAGATCAGGACCCGTTTACTCATAAAAAGGTCATTCTAAGCTAAAACAGAAGTGAGAGCTCAGAGGAAACCAGTTCATCTCTGCAGCCAAAGAGCCCATCCTGTGTGGCCAAGATTGCATGCTGTGATATATAAAGCTGAATTAGAAAAGGGGATTGTAGATGTGACTCTTAATGCTCAACAAGTTAGAAAGCAGTTAACACAGTCATTCAGTGTGCAACACTGGCCTCCATGCTTTCTCATTAAGGATGCCTTTTCTCTGCCATCTGAAGCACAAATGAGGCAGCACCATCTGACTTACTTATGCAGAGGCTGAATTTGGCCCCAGGGAACTGGTCGGAATCTCGAGTCATCTGTAAAAAACTATCTGGTGGTTTTGTAAGTGGTAGCCTCAACTGGTCTTCCAATTTGACAGATGCTGCAAGGCAACTTACTGTCCCGGAAGCACCTTATTAAGCCACAGTTAATGGCAGCTCACAACAAGTGACAAAAGTTTGAATGGGATCTTACAAATGGACCCTTTTAACCCAACAGAGGTGGAACTTACAAGCCTGATGCCACAGAGTGGTGACAGAACTTGCACTGCTGCTACATCTGTCCAATCTGTCCTTCAGAGAAGTGAAGGACACCTATCTCCAGGGCTCTCCACTTAGTACTTTTCACCATTCACTAAATTAAAAAGTGAGCAATTGACAGCACACCTTATTAAATTACGCTTCTCTCTTCTTCACCCTATCACCATGGCCATGTTTTAACAGCCACAGACACTTTGCTGGTGTCTTTTTAATTTGATTTAACTAAAAAAATATCACACAAAGCCATTTGGCCTTGTGCCACTCAACATACTGCTATAGAGTAGACATGAGTTATAGGGTAATATTTCACACCCTGTTGTGTCTTATTACTTAACTAATAACAATATTTACCCAGAGTTTTCCCCAAGCAACTCAGACAGGTTTAAAAGAAATCTTGATTAAAGAATGACAGCCGAAGTATTGGATGTTAAGTATAAATAAGAGTAATGTGAAGAGAGTGGAAGAGTTTACTGTTGTATCCTTGTAGTTTGCAGTAAATCAGTGTAATATGAAAGTTCCTCCCTTACCAGGCATCCCCAGTTGCCAGGTCTCTCGCTGCAGCCCGTGTAGAGAGCTGCCAGACTTCTTACTCACGCAAGTGCAGCTATTGTCAACTGCAGCTGCAACATGCAGTGGTAGCATTTGCTTGCCAGGGGCTGAACCTTTTACCCTAAGCCCTTAACCACTAGAGCTAAGGGAACAATCATCCACTTCTTGCTTTTTGTGGGGCTAGCCACCGAGAAATACAATTATAGAAAATTAGTGCATCGCAGTCTTCATCTTCCACAAATTCCCTGACTCTCTCAGTAGTTTGCAACTACAAAAAAATTTTTAGCTGATACAAAAAATATACCTCTCTGTGTGTTATTTGTGAAGCTCACTGCTGAAGCAGAAAAAACAAAAGACCAAGAAAATTACGATAGCATTAGATGTTACCAGTAAAAACACCCCCATTCAGGTTAGAGAGGATACAGTATTTTTACTCATTCACATAACTCTTTCGCCAGTCAAACAGCAACTGTCTCTTTGTTAGATCATTCCATGTTCTTGCACCTTGCAACTTCTGCTGAAATAGTCAGCATTGCCTTCTGTTCAAGGCAGGATACAGAGCTACCACAGCCCTTGTCTCACTTCCTTTGGTAATTCTCCAGCTAAGATACTAAAGCTTCACATCCAGTCAGCTAAGGAAAGCATTGTAGATTCCTTCCAACTTTAATTGCATTCAGTAAACTCATCTAATACCGTAAATATGAGGACTTTTGTCAAAAGCAAAAAAGAAAAAAAATTCAAATTTATGCTGAAGTTGCTATTTGCCTGACTGCCTCGTAGAATGCTTGCCCACTTGAAGGAGGGGAAAAAATCACCATTCTCTGCAGCTTCTTGTTTTCTCGTGGAGACCTTCCCTCCACAAGTTTACCAGCCTCTGATATGACTTTGCTGGAAGAGTGGCTAAAAGCACAGCCCTAGTAGGGATACATGCAGCCAGGGCTAGGCACTCTAAATAATGTCATTTCTGTAGAATTACTTAGGCTAATGAATGGGCAAAATCTTGCAGTTGTTACTCAAGTGAAACATCGTTCCAGGATGCCGAAAATTTTGAATGAGTAAAGGCTTTAGGATTCGGTGCAACAGTAGTAATTTTGGAACAGACAGCTTAAGGAACATGACTCTTTACTGACAACAGTTTGTTACGCAGGATGCTCTTACAGACCAGTCCCACATCAT
>NW_010402836.1:8774-15790 GCF_000710305.1 Buceros rhinoceros silvestris | reverse complement strand
ATATATATATATATAAAAGGATAGCATGAACTCGTAGAGACAAAATCACAGAAATGAAATAAGAAACAGTTATTAGGAGACATAAAATATTTTGTAAGCATACTGTTATTTAGAAGAGTAAAGAAAGATCTCTACACAAAAGGAAAGGATATCCAATAGTGGAATATCCTGAGAACTCTGAAGTGTTTAATGTCCTTTTTCTTTTTCCTCCCATTCTTCACTAAAAAGCCTAATGGGTTAACACAATTAACACATATGGATACAGAGGTAAGAATCACTGTAGTAAAAGAAAAAGAAGAAGGAAAAGATTCATGAGTCGTTTTCAAATCTGCTCAGTCAAGTAAAATTCTCCGTAGGAGATTCAGAAATCTGAATGAGACCATCTCAAAGCCCTTAGCATTTCTATCTGAGAACTCATGCAGAACGGATGAAGTTCCAAAAGACTGTAAAAGGGCAAAAATAGCTCTAATCCTTGAAAAACAGGGGGAAGGAAGTAGACCGGGAAGCTATATACAGTTTAGCCAAACTTAAATTCCTGTGAAAGCACTCTAACAAATAAACTAATTGGAAGCAAGATGAAAAATAATGGCCCTCATCAATTTGTCCATTACAGGTCATGTCAAACCAAATTATTTCTCTTTAAGACAGGATAATGAGTTCATGGATGAAGAAGAAACAGCAGATATGATTTATTTTGACCGCTGGAAGTCTTCAGGCACCATTTCACATGACAGTTCCATGCAGAAGCTAGGGATCTAGATGATCCCACTGTAAGGTGGCTGCATAGCTAGGTGCAAAAGTAAAGTTCAGAAGAAAGGTTTCAATGGCTTGCTGTCAAACCGTAGAAATATATCAAGAAGGGTTGCACAAAGCCTATCCTAGGCTGGACGCTACTTAGTGCTGCCATTAATGTCTTGTATCAAGGCCAGAGAGGATGTTTATCGTATTAGCAAGCAACATAAATCTGTCTAGAAACACTAAGGATGGCAGGATTTGAATTCAAAGTGATGTTGAGTGACAGGAGACAGTCAGGCTGAAATACTTATGTTTGAATTATATAATGACAAATGAAAAGTTTTACACATTGGTAGAAAAAAATCTAGTGCAGAAGTATAAGACGGAGAAGGCTGGCTTGGCTTTAATTTTTATGAACAGTTTTCCTGTTTACAAACCAAGTGTGACTTAACATTGTACTTTATCCGTTCATTAATTTTTAAGGCAATCATGTTAGATGGACAATATCGATGGCTGGAAAAAGATATCTTCCTGTGTCCAAGCTTTTAGCCACATGTACTTCTTCTTTTCTCCTTGCTCCTCTTTTCTTTTAGCAGTGGATGGTCCACCTCTGCTTTTATCACCTGATGGATACCATAAGCTTCAGCTATCTTTCTCCAAAACTGTAGCTTAGCTGATAATTTCTTGGGACACAGGAAAGGATTAGGCAATTGCCTGAGGTCAGGTCCAGGGCTCAGCCCTATATAAATTTCCAGACTACCCCCGCTTAGAAATTTGTATATTTGTATAAATACATTTAAAAATATCTAAGTAATTATTCATATAATGTATAAATTTGTACAATTTCTAGACTTGCTTGTGTTTACACTTTCATATATGTGGCATATGCAAGGATCAAAATGGGTGTCTCTAAATATCTGAACTGACTGAAATCTGTAAACAGAGTTTTTTAGCAACGCTAAGCAATTAATGAAATTTAAGAAGATTATCCACAAAAATGCCTAGGGATTGAGGTCTGTTGGACTGAGAGATAGTGGACATTCTTAAATTAGACTAGAGAGAGTATTAATAAAAACGTACTAGTGAAGTGCTGAAAGTATCAGTGTTGAGTCCATAACACATAAAGATGTAAGGCAAAGCTCTTTAGTGAGAGGGTGTGAGAGACCTATGAAATTTCCCAGATGTCATTAAAGGAATGAAAGTAGTTTTGTGGTACAGATGCGCTTTCACAGAAGAAGTCAGAGTGCCTATGATCTCAGATGACCAGACTTAAAATTAAGCTAGATTTTTATCCATTTCTGAAATTAAAAGCCTGGTCTTATGATGCTTTTGTATGCAAATGTGAGACCTCTGCTATAAGGACTTTTACGCTTTGAGTTTGTATTCTAGTGAGATTTCTTTCTGGAAAAAATTAGATTACTCCACTGTGAGTCATGCAAGTGTGCGTGGAGTCTAAAATATTTAGTATTAGTATGATTAGCTCTGTATACAATTATATAAATATGAAGGTGCTCTGCACACAAATTATTTACATTTTTTTAAGGCAAGTATGAAGTATCCGCATTTTCCTAATTAGAGCAGAGATTGTATTCGCATAATTCATCTTGATTATAGATGTTCATACAAGGGTCTGGGAAATTTTACTGAACCCTCTTCAGAAATGTTTGCACTGCCTTAGTATTGGGAGGTATAGTAGACAGTGTGGGGATATTCAAACAAAGTGTAGTCTAGACAAGGATTCAGTGAGATAGACTATACTTTGTTTTAGCTTCTATTGAGGCTTTTAGATTATAAAGATCTGTAAAGATTGGTCTGTTCAAATAATGAACTAATTCTCGATTTCATAATAATTGTTAATCCAAATGGAACAGTACTGAACTGTGATTGTTTAAAATATTTTCATTTGTAACTGTGATTGAATAGCATGCGTTAAATCTGTTTTGTCCCATTGATCTTCTTTGTAAACTTGTCTTAGCTAAATTACCAGTGTCAGATTTTTTAATGAACATTAAATAATGGCATCATAAGTGAGATCATATTTGCAACAGAGTAATCTAACTGTGCCAGTTTTTTTAAACCTACCTTCTATGTATAGCCTCTAATATTTTTTCTGTGTTGTCTGACACTTGCCTATAAATTTGAAACTAGTAAAATAAAACAAGAAAACTTACAGATGATCTACTGACTACTTTCATTAGTAATGTCTCTGAAATGGAGGTTCAGCATTTGACAGATCGCTGACTCTTCTGGTTTTTAGAATATGACACATACACAAAATGATGGTCTATTGACTCGGGGTTTTTTGTTCTTTATGAACTTTCTGCCACTGTCTTTTGTGAAAGGTCTGAAGAGAAAATAAATTTGGCTTCCTTACAAGGAAAATATTCTAAATATAAACATAACTATTATGAGTATAGATAAAACACTTTCAAGTGATAATCAGTGCCAAGGACAATCAAGATTGCATATCGTCCCATGACTTGCCCAGATCCTAACAGGAATTGGAAGAAACTTAGGCTCAAGAGATGATCAAAGAACTCTTTAAAGACCATGCTATCTAGAACTTACAAAATGTCTCTGCCTTTAAGCTTCTAATTTAATTGACATACTAGACAGTGAGGTAGCTAAACTCTACCTAAGTCTCTTAGAGAGACCTAATAATCCAAGCAATTTAGTCAGACATAACCCATGCAAATTACACTGCAGTGTGCACAAAGGTCAGTGTTTTCATTCTCAAAAACCGCGATGGGAACAACAGTGCCTTTTTTTTTTCTTTTTTTCACCATAGCCTCCTCACTGCAATGTGTATGAAAGGAATGGGAAACCTGAGTTCGTATATTCTGCAGCCTGAGATGATTCAGATGCACAGATCCGCTTTCATGATAATACCTTCTCCACTATTAGAGTATCTCAGTTTGTCTGGAGAGTGGTGACTCCATTCTTCTTCTTGGAACCAGGATACATAGCATTCAAAAATGTGAAATAGAGGGATAGCAGATGACAGATAACTCACTAATCCAGGGATTAGGGTTTTCAGCAGAGATAATGTGGAAGGACCTGTGCAGTTTTGTAATCAAAGACCAGTCTAAAGGAAACTGTAGCAACTGTTAAATTCTTATGAAAAAGGAGTTTCATTGTCATACTTTAAGAGTAAAACCTAACTAATTAGTTCCCTACTTTGTAAGAAGAGTCAGATATTCTAGGTCCTTCGTGGCTATAGCTATGTAATCTACAGTGAGAAAGAGACCTTTTTGGAGTGTATCTTTATTTGAGTGTCTTTTCACCCTTGTTCCTAGCTAGTTACTTACTCAGCATGTAGGTTGCTCTCTAGGGACACCTAAACCTCTCTACTGGCTGCAGAGTGCCCACTGCACCTCTGGCACCCTCAGTAATTCCAGTAGGTCAAGATTCTTAATTGTTAGGCATTGTCAAGCCAAAGGATCTGTGATTTCAGGCATGCATGGAAAGGAAACAGGAGTCTTCCACATCAGAAGCAAAGGCTCCATCTGTAAGAGTCTACTACATGGAGTGGAGACACACACTGTTAGCCTAAGGATCTGGACTGTGAATCCCACGCAGATGCATGGGATTTCATGCACAAAAAAATCAGCCTTTAAAATAAGTGGCTCTCTTTAGGATAGCCTACTCACTGCTCTAAATTCAGACAGCTCTTCATGCACTCCACGTGGAGCTCTGGGGTCTGTTCTACTTAATGGTGCCTTGCTGCACTAAAGTCCTTTCTCCAAATTTAGCCTTAATCCCCTTTTCCTGATATAATAATACATTAAAAAAAGATAGTAAAAAGGCAGAATCAGCAAGGTCACTTCATTGCCTGCAACTATTTCTGAGTACCTTTTAGAAGTTGACAAGAATCTACATTGGCAGTTATCAACTGATCACGTTATTTTTTTAAAAAATCAGATTAATTTAAAAAGGGACAAAGAATCTTAAAACATTTCCAAAAATTTCAAGTGACAGTAATTTTAGCTCTCTTGAAATAGACAGTAGACATAAATGGGACTGAGCATTAGGAAAAGTACAAAGCAAAAAATATCTGCAAAGATGAATAAATTGAATTTATGAAGTATATTGCTATTTGTAGTAATACCATTACTATTAATAATACAGAACGTGTGCACTATGTTTGTGAGGTATGAAATAAAATGTATTAATACATTTAAACTACTGTCTAGGAAATTAATTTGTGCCACACTACAGATAATTCAAATGAAGAAGTCTTTTATCTCTCTAAATTTTAATCTATTTGTCCACTCTTTTCAACTTATTCATAAGCAATTTGATGGGCTAGAAGATATTAAGTGTTCAACAAAGTACAGAATGTTTTTATCTCTGCAGCTTAGGATTGCATGTCAGTCTGGGACACACAGTAGTTGGATTTCACAAATTCAGTCTAGTCCTGACGCCTCTCTCAATGCAGACAACTCTGTTGCTATTCCTTTGATTGAAAGAAGTGGTTGATTGTGTTACCCATATGAGCAGCAGGCTGAATAACAAAGATTAAAGGGCACATGATTGTGTTCTTGCCAATGACAACAGAAGAATAATGGCATGTTGCCACCTTCTATCATTATAAGCCTTCCTTTGCTTCTCCCCTCTACAGTTTTGAAAGAGAAATCTGAGTTTTAGTTAATACAAGGTAACTTTTTGTGGAATCATTCAGTAATACCTAATAATCATGGCTGATGTATTCTAGAAGTTGCATTACTTGCTTTCCTTTAAAACTAATGATGCTTTTGTATGTTTTTTAATAGGTTTCCATGAAACATTCTGTTGATTGATAAGAGATTGAGTTACTCTAACTGGAATGTAGTGCAAAAGAGTTGTGATTGGCTCTTTTAGTCTCATCAAAGCAGGTGAAATTTTTTAAGATCCTACTTAAGAGACTACAGCAGGTAAAAGACTGTAAAACTGTATGCATAAAAATATGTTGATAATAATAATAATAATTCTGTCTCTATCCAGATTGAATTCCTTTGAATTCTCTCACGCAGCACTCACAGAATAATTTCCATAAAAGCTTTACGAGGTGGGACGTAGCAGATTAGGGTGTTCTTGGCAGGAAATGATTTACACATTTCTGGTGTGATATGCGCTTTGTAAAGTTTGTTAGGAGAAAGGTGCCATGTTGGTATCAGATTAACATATTCTGATGATCCAAGTGTCACACTGTGAAATGAGTTGATATTTCTGTTTGCTATAAATAAAGGTTTGTTTGTTTAAACATTTTTTGCCGCATAACAAAAGAATTATTTAGTTCTAATAGTTTATTTTATTAAGATATTCTTGATTGTTATTGATTAGGGTAAGATTTATCTAAACTCTCATTTAGCAATTAAATTTTAGATGAACTGAGTCATTTTTTCTGTTTCTTGTTTATAAATATCGTAATATGCATATGTGCATCACTCAAGGTTAGGCAAGCTACTGCCAAATTTTCTGACTTGTTATTCATGAATGTCTGTGATATTGGCAACTCAAATCATAAAATGTCATTTTTGTTTCCTAGTTAAATACCTCAGACATCTGTAAATCAGAAGTAACAAGTAGTTGCTGCCCACAAATTAGTTTGCTCACACATGCTTTGCTGCACTTGTGATTAGAGGACGTCATACATACAAATATCCATTCTAATACGAAATCATTCATGAACATCATGAACATTCAACCACCAGATGCAAGCTCGACTGAGCAGAACATCTGTTGATGACTGCCTTCTAGGTGCTTGAAAAATATTTGACTGAACCAAGAATCCATTGCTAGATCTAATTCACAAGGAAGGTTGTATAATGTAAATAAAGCTACAGTTTAATAAGGAGCTCACAAGGAGACAGTTTTTCGGTAGCTGACCAGAGTGAATGGACTAGATGGGCCTATCTTTGGGGATCTGAGCAAAGTCAAAACTTTGGCTAATTTTTTTTACATATTTTTTTTCCCCCCATAAATTACTGTTCACCTGTGAAAGCACCCAATTATGAAATATGTGTCTCTCCAGCTGGATGTGTGCTCTTTTTCTACTTTTTTCTGATTAGATATGACAGCTGTCCTTAATACCTATCTATTTGTTGTGCTAAATAATTCCCTTTCACCTTTTATTTATGTAACATCTAGCTACAACGAGATTTTAAAGGAAACTAGAATCCAAAAATGTTAAGATAAATTATTTCCTATGACATATAGTAATTGAATAGACCAACGAATACATTTATTCAGTATCACTCCTCAGAGTATGTGGTTTTTGCTATTCCATGTACAGGGCATAT
>NW_010402836.1:0-8688 GCF_000710305.1 Buceros rhinoceros silvestris | reverse complement strand
GCTGAATTAGAAACACCAGCAGTTAAGCAATATCATCAGTACTTCTCCTGGAATAACCACTGCATCAGCAGTTAGAAGCAGAATGTGTGGGAGGCAACTTTTAGGCAGCCAACTGGTGTGAGAAAGTATTAAAGTGCTGAGGTAGGAGATATGTGAGGTCTCTGGGAGTTCAAACCTGCATCTTCCATCTTAGGATAAGACTCACAACACCCATTTAGAAGATGTGAGCAGCCCTGTATCCCAACATAGCCATCTAAGACCTGACACTGGGTCAGGGTTACCGTGCTAGTTAATGACTTGAATTTGGAGTTTCATGCCAAGACCGAAGTTCAGGAACTGAGTATACCCTTACAGAATGCCATTCCCATAGCTACTCATTAATTAGACAGCAGAACTTCATTAACAACTTAGCAGCAGGGTAGCTTGTAGCTTCCTCTAGGAAACAGATTACTAATGAAGAAAATGCAGAAATTACATACGTGAGATGGTACATATTTACATTTTATGTTTTAAATCTCTGAAAACCTGATGCCAAGTTTCAGTGAATCAGGTTATTGAAATAAGATTTGCTTCATGTGGCATTGCCTGATACAATGAAAAAAAAAGGAAACAAATAGTAACGTGTGTTTGTGAATGTTATTTCTGTTCATTTATTTTTAGTGAGAATTTTTTATAAACTGCAGCTAAAAGCTGATCTTCTTTGATGGAAATCATTAAATCGGTCCCTACAGAGGAGAAAATGAGGAAGAAAGTTCTTTTAAAGTGACAGCAGATTTCTGCAATCTATGAATGATTCCCTTGGAGATTTCTGAAAGCATCCTGGAGACAAATGAATAAAAATTGCAACATCAACGGTTTTCTGTGGGAAGACACTACTGCTGCAAAATTCCTTGTCCCAGCCAGAGTGAGTAGTTTGCAAGCACTATCTCTTCCCTGCTGTTTGAGACCACATAATGTGGACCACATTAGCCAAGAGAACATGCCACTTCCCTACGTACTGAGCTTATTTGTCAGCAATTACTTCATTTCCAGCCCATTCCAGTTCTGAACATAAGTAAATGCTATATCAGTGCTTTATTCAAGCTGGCAACTGGAGGCCATCCTGCTGAGTGTCTTATGTGGAGCTGGGACGACAAGATGAGGGTAAAAAACTGTGTAATTCTGACATAATGAAAAAGCAAGATACTTTTTCATGCTCAAATTTATTACAAAACATTCATAAGATGTTTCAAAGATCCTTGCTAAATTCTAACTAATTCAGTACTGTAGGAACGCAAAGAATGAGATCTTTGGGTAAGAAGTAAAATAAAAGGGCATAGCTTTTTTGAATACATCCTGGGGTATTTAACTTCTGGAAGGTCAAAATGTGCACACGTTGCTTCTTAGAGAAGACATTTGTTCACAAGGACTTTTTCAAAGACGTCTGTTCCTACACCAGCAGGCTTCCTGCTTGCACAGACAAAATTATAACATTAAGCAAGAGATAGACTCCAATTTTTCAGAGCCTTGGCTAAGGGTAAGGCTCAATCATCCCTGCACTGCTGGATGGGGCTAGGAAATGACAGGTGAGAGAGGGGCAAAGGCTGACCACGTTGCAGCCATGGTAGAGAAAGGAGAAGTGAAGCATGTATGGCTATAATTCCATTGCCTTCCCTCTTTCTGACCTTCATTGCCATATTGTTTGCAAGGCTTGACTTCATGACCACATCTATATTGCCAAATGAATTCAACTGATTAAAAAGTGTCTGAGACAATGGGAAAGATGTGGTGGGGCCCGACAGCATGATATTTTAACGGAAATTACAGTAGGCATGGTGAGTCCTAAAGGTTAGTGGAGGGCAACAGAAAGGATCAAAACCTACTGGAATAGCACTGGAGGATGGTTAGGGCACAGGGTGCCAAACGTGATGCTGTCTCACTATGCTACATGCTATTTTTGAACCCAGGTTTGCAATGCCCAGAACAGCACCCAAGTGTGCTCATGAAAAGTATTTATTAATGTTTTTACTTGCCCTTAGCATTTTCGTACCTGTAGGTATAAGTCAGCAAAACTATAGAGTAGTGTATTCCACTAGGCTGAATTTTACTTTAACCTTTTAGACTCACAAAAAATAGCTGTAGAACTGTGGTATAAATGGCAAAAGGCTGAAATAAATTTCAGAAGTCAGGGATATGCATATTTTCTAAGTTTAATAAATAAATAATTGCCACAAGTTGGTCTCCATCTTCATGAAAGGTAGTGCAGCCTAAAAACCTCATCTGCTCATCATTCAGGGAAATGACTTGTCACCTTAATCTCACCTAGTTTGTCAGAATTTGCCCTGTGGGTTTGTTACAAAGTTTTCCTGAATTAGCAACCAAACAAATGCTGCACAGTAGATTTTTCTGGCAATTTTCTGACATGATGTCTATGCATCAAAATCACCTTTAATTACGACGGCATGTGGGTAATGTACACATAAATAATTTCCATATTATTTTCAGCATCTTTTTCAGAACTAGCAGCCTTCTTTCTGTCAGTGCTCTGCGTTCCATCCTACAGCAAAAGTTTGAGGCCCAATTTAAAATATTTTCGTGCTGAGATATTGTCAAAACTAGTTTTTAACCTAAAATATCTGCTTGGGCCATGATATGATGTGGAACTGCATAGTTAAGTAGATGTTCTTACAAAAGCGTTCTGTTGTGCACTTGTATTTGTACCATTACTGGTCCATGTAATTCCACCTGTCTTTCCTCTTTTCACTGGGCCGTGATGAAGCCCACGTAGTAGCAATTTGAATTTAAAACTTACATAAAATACAATAAATATTTTCCTTTTTTAAATTCATTGCAGACAATTAATAAGACAGGTGCAGAACTCCTTTGGGATTGTAACTGGGAGAGAAGGACAACTTCCATAGGATTAATCTATAAGCCAACCAACTATCTGTCCATAATTTTTCTTCTAAAATATAGGTCATGTTATTAGACTCTTTTAGTTTTAAGGTCCAAGCTCTAACTCAACATATTACCATACTTTTAAGAAGCTATCAGTAAATTTAAAATAAGTTTGAAATATGCAAGTTCTCAGTTGTCTTGGGATTTTAATATTCATATTAAAACTCAAAATGGAAATTATTTCAAACACTTAATTTAGATCTATGAATATTTTAAAAGACCAATTTAATGTGTAGGATGTTACACAGTGCCTAAAGACTGTTTGCAAATCAGTGAAGTTAAATGAGATGGCCTCCGTATTTCCATTTGAAGTCATTTAAAAATAATATAGATAATTTCTAGGGAGTGTCACATGAAGCTTTTTGCTTATGTTTTGTTGTTCATAGCACGCATATATATATTTTAAGCAATATGAATTTCTTTGCCTTTATTTTTTTCTTAACAGAGTAAACTGATGAACCATAGCAGGTGTCCATACAAAAAATGCTTTAATGGTTATTGACATTAGCACGTTAAGAAAAGACACAGGAATTGGGGAATTTATTTTGGAATTTAACTATGAAAGCCTCACCTCAGTCACTCTCCCAGGTTGCTACTCATGCTGCCAATATAAAATCATACTTACCTGTCACAGAAATTGTTCTGAATTATAGTTGTTATAAATGCTAATAATATTATAGGCCAAGACTTTCTTCCAGAAAACTGGTATACAAATACTAGGACTGATAGCCTTATTTCTTGTCATAAGAAACAGAAATCTGGAACAGCAATTGCAAATATTACAGAAATCATTACAAATTACAATTAAAATAAATAATGATCCAGGTGTTTTACTTTTTTTCCCCCCCACAGCTGGTAAATGCTGACAACCACAACAGTGTCCCTGTGCTGCTGTGAACACAGAAAAGGAAATAATGATCAGCCACATAACATCAGCTTTTCCACCTGCTGACCAGAGAAATTGTTGTATGGTGTTTCTGGAAACTTGACCATGCACGTGACAGCACTCTGCTGAATAAAATGAAGCAGCCTTCCAAAAGTCTTGTGTCATGTCTACCAACCTGACATGAATGTAGCATATGTCATAAAGAATCTAAAATGGCACTAAATGCTGTTGTTCAGGCATTAAAAATCAACACCTCTTTTTCTGAGAGAAAGCATGTCTTCAAAACTGTGTTCTAAAAAAGTGGCAAAACTGCTTATGTGTATTTTTGCTGCAATTAAAAGGAAGCAAAGGGGATAGCCAGTAAACTTTGCCTTTTAAAATAACTGCTAAAATATATACTGTTACTTGGTTAGTTAGCTTTGAGATATAGAAAAGAGGGAACTAATAGCTACAACACAGATTTTACTTTTAGAAGATCATTCTGATTACTATCCCATTTTCAAAACCTAACTAACTCTGCAGTCTGTTTTTTGACCAAAACTCATCATATAGTAAGTTAAAAGTTGCAATGGAGACTTTCAAAGCAACAGACCATTTCAAACATGAGTGCTTAAAACATCTGACCTTGATAGTCTCAAATCAAACTCTAATTTCCTCTGCCTTTGTATTTATACTCTGAGAAAACATGAAGTGCAGCAAAATTAATTGAATGAGTGTTGAATATTTTCTTGGTATGAACTGGAAAAGTATACCTAGAGTACAAATAGGTTATGTTCATGCTTTTTTACTCTAGCTAGTTTAAAGAAATATTAGGTCAGCATAATTATGAGTAAGCCCTACACAAAATAAAACCTATGTTGTGAGCATATTGGAGTGCCTGCCTTTTTCTTCTTTTCATTTGCACCAAATTTTCTTGTATCTCATCATATTCACGATGCCTATTCTGAAACGACTAGAACTGAAACCTTATTAGTTGGTTTGAATAAGGATATGTATCACTCCCCTCCACCAGAAATCAGTTTCAAGGAAAATCTTCCAGCTTTTTTTTTTTAAAGTGCAAGTGTACTATTGCATATATCTAAATGCCCACAGACATTTTTTCTTATTCCCCAGACTTTCCTCAAACTAGCTGATTAGAAATAGTTTCCATTTCACTTAAGCATGCATTACCCCAAGCAGAATTTATTACCTTACTTAGAGAGCCTAAAGGAGTGGGGCCTCTTGTCCTCTGAATATCCACTAACACAAGACTTCATTGACCTCTGGTGTCTCTACCTGTCTCTCCAAAAATTTGCTTCTTTCCTTTGTCACATTTATCACTTGTAACATTCAAAACTTTTCAGCCAAAATGTTTCTCTCTTTGGATGTTGAAAAAGCTTTTTATGCCAGTCTGAAAGAATACAGCATGCTGTAACTGAAATGTCTGGGCATGTGATCTGTGATTTATTGTTGCAATATACCGTGTGTACTGGTGGAATTTAAGCTTAAGCAGCACAGTTTCATCCACTGGTGAGAACTGTCCTTTCTGAACAGCTCAGCCTCTTCCCTCTACTGAAGACTGACTGGAAACCAGAAACTAGATGGCCTCTAAGCATCCAAGTCCTTTAAAGAACTCAAATCCCCAAGGAGCTTTTGGAGCAGGCCCAACACACATAATGAATCAGGTTTCTCAGAAAATGTAGTTGAAAACGTCTCCTCCTCTAGAAAAGTGCTAAAAGAAGGAGTGGTTCTTTCTGCAATAACCCTGGAGGGATACTATCCACACAACCTGTGTGGCCCTTATGCAATGCTGTGTCTGAAGAAGGTAAAATCTATAATTTTCAGGGCAGTTAGGCTCTGTCCTGCCCTATGTCAAACCTGAAAGCAGTTCAAAGCACTGGGAAGCAAGAAAATAGCATAGAAGGGAATATGATAACACATAAATGGTCAGAAGAATCACTGGAGATACAAAATCTGACAACTATGCCCTAAGACAGGCACGGTTTTACTTTTAGCAGTAAGTATGAGTCTTCTTGAGTAGTCACCTACTAACTTTTAAAAAGTAACTGACAGTCTTCCAATGTTCTTTGAAAAGAAAGGATGTTCAAGAGAACATTATGCAAATCAAAAGGCCCTGAGCTTTTGAGTGGGATTTCAGACATCTTTTGGTTAAGTAAGTCTAGACATCTGCCTGCTTAGCATTCATGTTTTGAATTCCATCCTGAGGTATCTCCCTTTACAGTGACAATGCAGATCATTCTCAGGAGACATTTTATTATTCATATAACTTTCAGGCATCAAACTTCTTTCTTTGGGTTAGCTTTAAATTGATCTTCTCTGACCTTTTTATGTGAATGATTTTATGCAAAATGAAAGTTAAGCATCATTCTGAGAGGAACAATATTGCCTTTTGCCATTATATTTCAAGTATATTTGACAAGCAGTTAAAGCAACAAAATTTCAGCTCTTTCTAAAAACATACACATATGCTTTATTATAAGGCAACACAGCCTGTGCTGAACAGAGTTGCAATCACACTGCTGTCAGAGGAGGTGAGCAGTGTGCTAAATGAAGAAGCATCGCTGAAGGACCTCGGTAATGAATCCTGCTCCTGCTCTGTTCTCTTCTGAGAAGGCACTTGTGAGCAGGGGAAGCTCTGTCCCATTATTCACAAATACTTGGTTTCTGAGCTCATTAAGGGTTTGAGAACATGGCCAGCGTGTCCTCCACAACTCTGTCAGATGTGCTTTATGTTGGTTACTCAACAACCAATGGAGAGAATTTTATTTACTATCAAATACAGTGCGGGTTGGCAATAGATTTGTAAAGGCAATTACCTGAGCCTGTATTGAGTATCATTTAAGCCCAGCACCTTTTTTTATCCTCTGATCCATGCCAGACCTCTAGGAATCCTATGATTAAAGACCCAATGCATTTAAATTAATCTTTAATTCACAGTGCATTTTACCTGTAAAATGTTTACTGCAATACAGTAAAGACTTGCTTGGCTATCTTAACAGAGTTACCAGGAAGAATGTTATCGTTTTAGCAAGCAATTTGTGACATTGTGGTATTCCTGGAGAAGTATCAATAGGATGATAATTTATCTTTCACTTAACTGTATTACCCCATTTGCAACCTTTGTCTGCACCATGACCTTGTAAAAACTGTCGTTAACTCCTGTCTGTCCTCAGTTCAAGCAGTTTGAATAGTAAAAGCAATGTCTAATTTATACCTGACTATTTATTAATCTACTGTGTTACTTTGTCAAGCATCTTTCTAAAGGTAGATATGTTAAATACACCTCTCAACTCCAGATTTCAACATATTTGTTATGTCTCCGTACAGGAGTTTCTGACTTTTTAAAGCCAGATCATATTTTTGATTGTGGTATTGACCCATGAATTTTTATGCAGGATCTTCCTTGCTGCAAAGTCAGAGTTGCCTGATAATTTACTGGTTCTTTCCTACGCTTTTATTAAACTTAAGGAGGATTTGGCATCCTAGATTCCTATCTTCTAAAGGGTCCACTGGCTCTATTTCCTCAACGGAGTCTAACTGCCAAGTCAGGACAATACAATGATAAACCCAAAGCCAGGAAGACTGTACTGGCAAGGCATAAAAAACCCCCAATAACATTAAAGCTTCAAGAAAGAAGACTTGAAGTATTGATTCAGGCAAGCATCCCAACTTTTGAGTTCTTAATTTTCAGTCAGAATTGTGTAGATACTGACTTTTGGAGGAACAGAGTAGGCAAGCACATCTGTAATCCTGACATCCAAACACTCAGTAGAGTACCCACATTTCTAAAGGTTACACAAAATATTCTGCTTCTAATGAGCTCCATTTTTCAAATGATTTATATGTTCAGAAGGCTGAATGTTTTAAAATAGATGGTAGACTCTAGTCCAATGATCCTAACTACAAACCCAGAAATAATTAAAATGGAACATGTTATTTTAAAATATAATTTTGAGACACTTTAAATGGTAACAAACAGATTACATTTTCCTAAAACAGTTTTAACATATGTTTGTGCTCTGCTAAGTAGCATTTTTTCTTGGTTTTCCTCTTTTTTTTTTTTTTTTTAGATTCTGTTTGGAACAACCTTTGGGTATGATACACAACCTCACAAAGTATCACTGTTTTCCTTTTGGAGCAATTTGCAGTGATACATAATGTCAATTTTAAGTATTTTTTGGAAAAAATTAAGGAAGTTATATCATTGACTTGGAATTCTTAATGGTTGGGTTTTTTTCTGTAGAAAGGTAAAACTTAGCTTTAGTGTCAGGTCAAATAAGTGCTTGAAGAGAAGCTCTGGAAAGATTTAGCATTGCTGTAAAGGTAGAAAAAAGATATACATCGTACAATTAGGGATAATTTGGCAGAGTTCCAAGAATTTGTGAGACTGCTGATAAACACATTAACAGTCTCTCGTGCTGGATTTTTCAAATAATTTAAATAAAACTAACAATAAACTGTCAATGCTGTCTCCACCCAAAATAACTATTAGGTATGATTAAATGATACTTTACAGATTAAAATGACATTTTAGATCAAAATATGTTTCTTGGTTACAGCTAAGTTAACACTGAGTAATTTATTTAACTCAGTAAAGATGTTCTAATGAAAGCAGCTATAAAGTGGACTCACAAGACGTTTGCATCAGTTGTAAAATAATGTGAGACTTCCCATGCTGTATATCAAGTATCAGTATCTTTCAGCAGAAAGGTAAGCAAAAGCTTATCTACATAAAAGGGAAAATAGGTGTAAAACCACAATGCAAACTGGAAGCTCAGGGATTCAACTGATTAATGGAACAAATTCCCTGTGAGAAAGCTTTTCTGTCTTCTCTGAGATATATTTATATATTATATATATATCTT
>NW_010402835.1:35184-38351 GCF_000710305.1 Buceros rhinoceros silvestris | reverse complement strand
GAGGGCGGCATCGTCAGCAAAAAACAGCTCGTGGACAAAGTGATTTAGGGTCTTGGTGTGGGCCTTCAGTCGCAAAAGGACTATAATGTTTATAAAAATGAAGTAATGTACAAAAAATAGTTGGAGGAACAAAAAAAAAAGTTTTATATTTGCTCTCAAGTAGTTTCCAAGAGCTTAATCAGATGCATTGCTATCAGGGGTAGTAAGCTCTAAAGTAATAGTAGTGACCCTCTGCATACTGTCTGTGTTCTGTCTGTGGAATCTGAAATATACTAGTGTGCGGTGGGATCTGAGGGAGAAAGGTAGTTCGTTCTCATTGAAAATGACACCACTTGCTATTCGATATAACAACTTTCATTCCCCCATTATTTCACCACATCCACTAAGGAATTCTGATTACTTCTCTGGAAGCTCTGTCTAGCACAGAGGTTACTGAAGAAAATAAACAAATTGTCAGAGGTTAAACTTCAGAAAGGCGAACAAGTATATTTATTGATGAATAAATCATCAATATGATGATAAACTATATAATGAGCCTTTAGATTTCTAATGTTCTTTAAATACTTCAAATGCAAAACTTTGTGAAAGTTTATTTTTTCTTTTAGTCTGCTGTTTTAAATTGTGTTGGAACTCTTTGCCTTTGTTTTCACTATTTTTGAACTTAACCTAGTTTATTTGTCAGTAACTGCTTTCTCTAAACATAATGGACCATATCAAATCTCTTAATCCAATTTCTTTTTATGTAAACAATAGCTAATTTTCCTTGGTTTACTGCAGTTTGATAAGCATAGATCTTTGCAATGTTGTTCTATCTTGGGGCCATTATCTCTTACAATATATTGATACGTTTTAAAGTGAAGGTACAGCAGGGAGGGGACAAACACAAAAGGTAACATCTCTTTTGTAACAGAGCAGTTTAATCAGGTAACAGTTTTGATGCTTTAAAATAATAACAAAATTAAAAAAAATATCAAGTTATCAAGGTTCCAGACTATTCTCAGAGGAAAATCAAATTCCAAAATGACGTGAAGTGATGCCAACTCTTGAACTAACACAGACAAGCTTTGGTAGCTGCAACCAAAGGAATTCTGAATCAAGAAAATGAGTATTTGTATTACCAAGTCATGATATGTTTGCACAGTTATAAGTAATAGATGACTACCTAGAGGGGTGATTATGCAAATGAGAGCCATTTGGATTTCTGAAAGTAAGGCCTTTTAAAATTATTTTATTTTATTTTAAAGAAAATAATCTTAACTTCACAGACTTCCTGTTGCTAACCAAACATAGATTAGTCACGACAGCTAATGTGAAATGAAGTTTAGAAATCTAATTAATCTGGCATCTCTTTGGCTGATTTTTAACATCCTAGAATGTGTAAAGTTCATATATTTTTCTTCTTCAAATATTTTCAATAGTTTCTCTTAAAAGTATTAATAGTGTAAATCCAGTGACACACTTTGGAAAAAAAGAGATAGTTGATCTGAGGGTATATGGGTGACTTTAAGAAGTATTGCGCCTTCTTGCTAGACGCTAGCAATGAATGTGCATGTGAAAAATGACAGCTTGAATTCAACTTTGCTTGAAATAGCTCTTAAAAAAGCCAAAAGGTGTCTTGCGGTAGGTCCAATGTTATCTGAATTAATGTTGTGGGACAAACAACATGGCTTTGACTTTCCTTGTACAGAGACTCATTGGCTTCACTGGTTTTAGGGTCTAGTAGTGTGCAAATCTGAATTTCCTGTTTTAGAGGCTAAAATGTGTTCCTTTGTCCTTCCTTTTATATTCTGACTACCGTTTCTGGACCACAGTTTGAACTCATTTACATTGATTAGAAACTGCGTGTGCTATAACCGCTCTCCAGCTTTGAAATCTTTTCACTGTTTTGGATCTGTTTGCTATTGGGCTAATACACCACCTACAGCTATTGCAATATTAGCATGTTTATAGTTTATGTTTAAAGCTGTTTCCAATAAGTTGTAAAGCTCAGTAACAATTTTCAAACAGTCCAAGCCACAGACTTCATTTCAGCATGAATGATTTGTTCCTATTTAGATCAAAAGCAGATTATTTCAAGTAGAATTAAAGTACAGCTATTCTAGAATAAGAATGTTTTCACGAGTATTTGTTCATGACTAGTTTTTTCTGGAATAGATGTTCAT
Organism: Buceros rhinoceros silvestris; assembly: GCF_000710305.1. Taxonomy (NCBI): domain Eukaryota; kingdom Metazoa; phylum Chordata; class Aves; order Bucerotiformes; family Bucerotidae; genus Buceros; species Buceros rhinoceros. Next base: position 36,189 of record NW_010402835.1, on the reverse strand, counting down.
GAATAGCTAATTTAGATTGCTTCCTTTTGCTGATTGGTGATAGGGAGTATAAAAGAGCAGAATTCAAAGAGACTTTTCATTCATCAGTCTCTTGGGGGAAGAGGAGCAAAGTGACTTCATGGACTTTGTAAAAGCGTTGATACTCAAACAAGTTTTTATCTAAAAGTCTGGTTTATAGCTTTAACTGTGTGAGGTTATTACGGGATTTTTTCAAATGCACTGGAAACTTAAATTCTTGTCATTCAGTTAGCCATTTAAATTTCATTATCAGAGAAATACAAAAATACAACAAACGATTAAAATTACACAACAAACAGAGGAATTATTTTACATAGCAAGTTTAAAAGTTTATGTTTCTAGGTAAGATTTGGCAATGTGTCTATAAAGTATGAAAGGCTTTTTGTGGTGAAAAATACTAAGGCAGACTTTAAAGAAACCTCATCCTCTGAGTCCTCTTTAAATATCTCTTCCTTCTGCTCTCCAACTGCTCATCCTCCCAGGTCCTCTTTAGTCAATACAGGCTTTGACATAGCCAAGAAAACCTAATTCCCACAATCTGCCCTGTTTACTGAATAGATGGTTAAAAAAGGGCAAGAATAAGCCTAGAGCTGATGGACTTGTATATGCTGTGCAACCACAGGTTCAGAAGACTTGAAGTGAACAGTGAGATCTCCATGAGAAACTGCACTATTTGAACCACTCCAAGCCTCTTATTTTGCTCTCACAAGCATAGTTCTATGTGAGACAGGCCCTGATATGTATTTCTGTGGGACAGTATCTGAGCTGGTTAACACAAGGATGGTTTAAAAGCCTGCACTAAGCCTCCCAGCACTTCCAAGAATGATGCTGGCATATGCAGAGTCAGGTCTGAGTTATCAATGTCTGCACCTCGATATTGCATCATTATTTGTATACTATTAAGACAGGGTAAAAAGAATTAATGTGTGTGTCCAGCCACATAAGTCAATGGAACTGTACTGAACTTACCTATTAGAAACTCTTTCC
>NW_010402835.1:34502-35091 GCF_000710305.1 Buceros rhinoceros silvestris | reverse complement strand
CTCTTTCCCATTAGTTCCTTATGAACAGTTCTGAGGTAAGATTGTTTTGTGCAGCTGTGTGTCAGAAAGCTCGTATATTCACTCTTTCTTTTTTTTTTTTTTGACCTTGTAGCTAGCATATCACTCTTCCTTTGCTCTTTTTGTCTGAGGTACTCATATGTGCTGGCAAGTATAAATAATTGAAGAAAAAACAAGCCTGAAAATATAAAGAAGAAAATTTGTTGGACCCATCAAGAGCAGGAAATAACAAATAATTAACAATTTTTTAATTATTTCCTTTGCTGAAGCATTTAGACATGAGCTAATTAATGTTAAGAAGATTAAAGCAATAATCATAAAAATACTACTGATAGTGTTTTCCTTAAAAATGTGTATTTTGTCAGAAAATATTTAAAAATATGTATTTTATACAAACTACTAATGGTGACAGTAAATAGGAGAACATGGATCAAAATATTAAATCGACATTTTTCCATGGAAAATTGTAATCTAACATAATAAAACAAATGTTCACCTTTGCTACACAGATCTAATGCAAAATATTATGCCTTACTTAAGTTTGTGTATTCCTTCTCTCCCTCTTCCCTCT
>NW_010402835.1:31743-34349 GCF_000710305.1 Buceros rhinoceros silvestris | reverse complement strand
CTCCTTCCCTCCTTCCCTCCTCCCTTCCTCCCTTCCTCCCTTTCCTTCCTTCCTCGGATTTTCAACGTATTTCCAGAATACATCAGAGTAAGACAGGAGAAAGCACATACCACCTTACAGTAGTCATTACGGAAAGCTTGGTCAGTAGTAATAAAAGAACCATTATTCGTCCTTGCATCCTGACTATAACCTTCCAGAATATGCAAACTCGTACCCAAAATATCAGATTCTTTGATAAAATATAGGAAGTGGAAATGTTAGTCTAATGTTAGTTAGTTAATGTTAGTCTGGATTTCCAGGAAAAAATGATCCAAGATAGCTATTAAGTTATAACATCAGATTTATATTTAACCTTCTGTTTATATAGCAACATATACAATACATGTTTACAGTTCATACACACAAATAAACTATAATTTAAATAAAAGTAAGTGTGATGGTAAGGTTACAGAAAAAGCTACACTGTTGAAAAATGGAACTGTATATTCACTAATTCCTCACCTGAGCACGAATGATCTCTACTGGTTAAAGGAAAGGATGCGGAACTGAGGTGTGTTTCTTTGGTCTCCTTTAGTCTCCTTGATAAGACTCAGTGCTTCAAAGATTACCTTTTTAAAACAGACTGAGTATTTTCAGAGGCAGAAGAGAAAATTTGTAATGAGTGCAGACAAATTAGACGATCCAAGTCATATCTCTTCCATCCTTAAATCCTCACATTGCAAGTCAGGAACAGAGGGCTAGATAGGAAGTGCTAAAGCTGTCAGACTCTATGCAAGCAGCAGTGTATGTTCGCAACAGACTCTTGTGTTGTAACAAGTAACTGAATGTGATTATTTGATATCTAAATATGCCACTGTGGCTTCTCCACTTACTGCTACACAGAGGTCAAAGACATAAACAAGATACTTTCAAGAGGCTTCTTTAAGATTCTGATATTTCATCTGTTCCTACCATCACAGTGAATATGAATGTTTGCTATTCGCTATTAGCCTGTAGCGCAGTCAGGCTACCTTGACTTCTAGCACCAATCAATCCAGCACACCAAACAGTGCCTGGATGTTTACTCAGTGAAAATAGTTTCTGAAATGACTTGTCCATTCAGCCTCTGTTTGAGAGTCTATTAATCGTTCGTTATCCATATTTAAGTCTTGACTCTTCCATCATGTGTCCACCACTGACTCTAGGCAGTGGAAGAACACATTTCAAGAATATGAATTTACAGGGCGGAAGGGGACAGGTAAAAGAAAGGACAAGAAAGTTTTTACTTACCTCTTGTTAAAAATAGAAAAAAACAAAAAATAAGATTAAATGTGATCTTGACCAATAGTTTTTTCCATCCCCAAGTTCTAAAGCAGGATCATGTCTGACAGACAGTTCCTGATAGTTGAGAAACCCCCAGTTGCTCTGCCCCACTCCCTCACAGTCTATTTCTATTCATCTTTATCTTCAATACCAGAAAGAAATGTCTTTATTTCTAGCTTGAATATTGCCAGTACTTCCTGTTTGGCTAATTCATTAATAGTTATTGAACTCTATTAAAACCCTGCATGTTTTACAAACGTGCTCTAAAAGAGCATAGAACATGTGACCCTTCATTTTGGATAAAATGGTGAGCTTTGTATCTTAAAAACCAAAAACATTTGAGCTGAAAAATATTTATTCAACAATTTACAGTTAGAGAAATAAGTTATAGTTGTTATCTTTCCTTTATTTCTTCCATGTGATATTTTCAGTTCATAGTTAATGGATCTGATGTACAGAAAATTACGCCTTTTTTACTTTTCAGGACTAAAGATATAAATTAAAGGCATTTAAAGTTGCAACTAGAGCTAGTGGAAAATAATTCAGAATTAAATAAGAAATAATTCTTCTTTAATGAAAATATTATGTGTTTGCTCATATAAAATACTTTTTTTAACTTTTACCAACTCCATAAAACTTTCTGAAAAATATTTTTCAGATTTGTAGTAATTTCTCAGAAATTGAAGCAACCATCTTATTTCACAGACAATTGTATTTCACAGACAATCTTACAGATTTAGCTTGACTGTCTAGTTTTAGACTGATGTTGAAAAATTCAATTTCTCACACTTGTAGATCATTGTATATGACTGATGCAGTTCACTCATTTTCTGCTAACTTTTGAAGGAGTTCAGCTAGCTAACTTAGTCCAGTGGTCTAACTTTCAGATGGCTCAAGTAAGTGAGATGAGTGCCACCTTAGGAGTCATAGTTCATGCTGGCTTCTACATGCGACTGAACTTTGGTTTACCTGTTCGATGTTGTCTGCAGTCCCTGATCAGAGCATTACTCATCTTCAATGAAAGCTCACAGAAACAAACAGCCTTTGGAGAACTTGTCTAACACAGCTGGACAGTTAGGCTATCTCCCCCCAGAATCCTTGCACTGTAATGGCTGTAATATTTTTATGAGAAAGCAATTACACATCACTTTCACTTCACCCTTGCGAAAAACATCTCCCTGTCTATCCACTTATCCTGGGATACAACACTTTTTCCCGGCCCCAAATGTAAAAAGAAAAGAAAGCAAAAAAAAAAAAAAAGAAAAAGAAAAAAAAAGAAAAAGAAAAAGAAAAAGAGAAGGCGG
>NW_010402835.1:24974-31661 GCF_000710305.1 Buceros rhinoceros silvestris | reverse complement strand
GGGGGGCGCCAAACAAGAATAACCAAACAAGATAAACCCTGTTCTTATATTACTCATGAAAGCATTAACATTATGATACCTTTTCTAAAGCTTCATTCTGAGATTTGGACACCTCAGTATAAGGCTGCTTACCAGCTGTTTTCTGAAGGCAAAAAAAAAAGCTGGAGAAGAAAAATACAAAAGCTTGTTCTTCTGAATTTTCGTCATGTGAATGTAGTACTGAAGAAAGAAACCTGGCTCAGAGTTGGGTACTTACTCTAGAAGGGGGTTGTGACAATAATAATGAAAAGGAGGGGGAGAAAGAAGATGAAGGTGTAGGTCTGTCTCAAAATCCTGTGGTTTTCCAGAATATCTTGCATTCTGGAACAGTTCTGGATTTTGACCACCTTGAAAGTATGCAGCTATTTCCGAGTTTTAAAAAAAACGTTTTTTCTGCTTATAGAGTTTATGGTGGGGTGTAGAAAATACTTCCATTGCACATGTAATTCAGCAAACAGCTTTACTACCTCAGATCTCAGAAATCAGACAGTCCTATTGGTTTTGAACAATTTCCAGTAGGAAGGGTGACGCAATACAACATCCATTTCTGGATATGCAGGTGGAAAGTTTGTCTTGTATCTCTGAAAGTAGGGACATCCATCTTACAAAATAGAATCACAGAATCATAGAATCATTTGGTTGGAAAGACATTTAAGATCATCAAGTCCAACCGTTAACCCGGCATTGCCAGATCACCACTAAACCATGTCCCTCAGTACCACATCAACATGTCCCTTAAAAACCTCCAGGCGTGGTGACTCCACCACCTTCCTGGGCACCCTGTCCCAGTGCTTTACTACCCTTTCTGTAATGAAAATTTTCCTAATATCCAACCAAAACCTTCCCTGTTGCCACTTCAGGCCATTTCCTCTCGTCCTGTTGCTTATTATACAGGAGAAGAGACTGACCTCCACCTCACTACAACCTCATTTCAGGCAGTTGTAGAGAGTAATTTGATCTCCCCTCAACCTCCTTTTCTCCAGGCTAAACAACCCCAGTTCCCTCAGACACTCCTTAATAAAACTTGTGCTCTAGAACCTTCACCAGCTTTGTTGCCCTTCTTTGGATGTGCTCCAGCACCCCAATGTCCTTCTTGTAGCCAGAGGCTCAAAACTGAGCACAGTATGTGAAGTGCAGCCTCATCAATGCCAATCACTTCCCACACCCACACCCCCCATGCCCCGCCACTGGCCACACTATTTCTGAAACAAGCCAGGATGCTGATGGCCTTCTGGCCACCTGGGCCAGAATATGAGCCACTGCTGGCTCATATTCAGCAACCTGTTGACCAGCACCCCCAGGTTGCAGGGGGTTGTTGTGATCCAAGTGCAGGACCCAGCACTTGGTCTTGTTGAACCTCATGCCACTGGCCTCAGCCCATTGATCCAGCCTGTCCAGATCCCTCTGTAGAGCCTTCCTACCTTCAAGCAGATCACCACTCTTGCTCAACGCGGTGTCCTCTACAAATGTACTGAGGGTGCACTCAATCCCTTCGTCCAGATCACTGATAAAGATATTAAAGAGGACAGGTGACAGGTGACAGGACTCCAACTGGATTTTGGCTCCATTAACCACCACTCCCTGGGCCCAAACAACGTTTATCCAGTAAAGAGACATTCATCCAAATCTTGAGCAGGTGGTTTCTCCAGGAGAATGCTGTGGGAAACAGTGTCAAAATAGATTTTTGGAAGGAAAAAAAGGAAAATGTTATGTTTTTTACAGTCATGAGTGATTTTGAAAATGTTGTGAGAAACAGAAAGTGATGCTGTTCCCCTGGTGAGGTGGTTACACCACCTTCTTTAAGTTTCTGTGCCATGTAAGAAGGTAATTAAATATGTTTTCACATTAATAAAAACTAATCCCTTAACTGTCTACATTTGGGGGCAAAGGGAATGGTTTAGAAATATGCTAATCGTCCATACTCACAGAAAGTTACAGAAGGAACAGAAAGATAGGTAGGTATTGCAAAAAAACAGAAGGGTAGCCTGAGTATCAAAGGTTGGGTTTTGGGTTTTCTTTCTGAGCCTCAGGCAATGTCTGGCAGCACAAGAAAGATTCAAACTCAGCTATTTCTTCGCTATTTGGGAACCTGGGACTACAACATTACTGCCCTTACTGGGGTATAATGTTACTTCCTGAATGCACGTAATATGTCCATGAAAGTGTTATATTACTAGAATTCACCACAGAACAAAAACTCTGCTACAAAACCTGTTTTGGTTTAGATTTGCCTTTCCTTGTAAGCATGCCCTGCTCAGTAATCTTTGAATATAGTCCTAGAAACATTTTACAGTAAATAAATAGTTACTTAACAAATTTTTATTTGATTGAAGAAATAATTTCTCAGAACAGTAAATATAACTGTAAATACTGAGCCACTCTGCAGGTATGTCAGAGATATTCCAAAACCTTCAAATTCCCCTGGAGAATTCCCTTGTACTCATGCTTAACTATTCTTACAGTACAGCTTCTGTGCTCAAACTGGTAGCAAAGCAGAGGACAGAACATTTTGAAAATTCTGTGTGGAATTTTTCTCTCAACATACACTAAAATGGTGTGCCATTTCAGTTTCTTCTGTGTGTTATCAGTGAGAAAAAAAAAAAAAGTTAGGTCTCTACCTTGCACAATTACTCCAAAGTTATCTCCTCAAAAATCCAAGCAAAGCACAGAAAAAATTGAAGACAAAAACAATATTCATTCTGTGAAAATGAACACCAAGTAAACTGAAGATAGTGCATAAAACTTTAAACTGCATAATTCTTAAAATTAAACAGCTAAAGGAGTGAGGACTATTTGTGTTTTTTTCTATTTCCTGCACCACATGCAATATAACACACTAATGAATTCTCGTATTTTCCTTAGAAAAAACAAAGCAGTGCATTATTCCAAACTGACCTCTCTGGAGTCCTCACTTCTTGAAGTAATTTTCTGCTAAGCGTATACCAATTTTTTTTCCAATTTTCAGAAAGTGGGGAGGGTTTACTCATCTCTAATCACTTCTGAACAGTTATCATCGCTGTCCAGGAGCTTGGGCAGTGGCATTCTGTAAGTGTTTGCTTGCCCTTCTCTTTCGTACAGAGAGATGAAGACAGACTTCTCTGCTCTCTGACCTCTGTGCTTTCCATTTGTATGCTCTGAGAAATGCATCTTAATGATCATTCCTGTTGATCAGAGACTGTGTTTACTGTCTTGATAATAATTTTGTTTCTCTGACTGATACTGATGCTCACATTTGTATGGAGTTCATTAGGACTAATAGAGCTGCACATGTAAATGAAACTGGAAAACTTTAGGGACTGTGGATATTTTTTTTTCTTACTTGTTCCGCTTCATTGACTTCCAGCAGTCTTTCTCTCTGCTTTGGAAACAGTAGAAAATCACCATTCCAAGAAGGCAGTGCTATGCAAAAGTCATTGTCTCAACTTTTCCCCATTCCGAACTCATGAACGCATGAACTCAGTGGAAGACAATTGTGAAATAGAAAGATAGTATGCATTTATTCACTTATCAAGCCGTCTGAAAACAGTATGGAGCCACAGCTGTGCAGGCTACTAAAACCCAAGGACTACCATGCAGCCAGTACTTTAGGCACTCCAGAGCTAGAGAATGGAAGACTCCACTTATTTAGACCTCTATGGAGAAATTCTTCCTAAAGCATTTTACTGTAATTTTATGCAAGAATGGAAAATTTGTCTGTTTGAAAGAACACATCCTACTACTTGTAATTTAGATAAAAGACCAGGAACAAACCTTGGCTTGTTCCTCTCTGTCTGCAAAAAACAGATTCATAACACATTTTTCTTACTCTTTCAGTGAATAAATTCACTCAGATCTTTAATTTATCAGAAAAGTGGAAATAATAGTATTTTATTTCCTTAAAGAACATTCTGGGATAACACTTTTATTTTTAAAAGGAGAGAACAAGTAGAAGTTTAACAAAATCTTGAAGGAGCTGACATTATTTGCAAATTTCAGATAGCAGAGAATGAACAGGAAGAGAAGTGAGGTAAGCTAGAACAAATACAGTAAAATATTACTAACATTCATACACGCAAAAACAATAGAAAAGAACAAGTTAAGGTTTTTGCAGTGTCTTTTAGATTCCTTCTGGGAATCTACAATTAAGGAAATCTGAGAGCTGAAGAAATTTTTGAAATGTCAATGTCAGTATTTAGCCTATAAAACAGATCAATTATACACTTTCTCCTTGTACTAATTGCTCCCTAACCAATCATTGCCATATAATGTTTGGTGAATCTCGGAGTCTAGGAGATTTTTCAAAAATATTTTGCTGAAGCCTCTAGTGAAAACTTAGCTTTTCCCAGGAAAAGGAACAAACTTCCTCACCCCCCAAAATGGCAAATAAACGGTTAAAAATGTGACTCATTCAGATTGAAAATGGCCCTTAAAGACAAAGATGGTATTTCTTTCACCTTTTGTTTGTTTCTTTGTTTGTTGGTTTGATTTTTTTTTAATTTGAAGTCTCTTTGATTGTCTTACCTTATTTCATGATTTTCTGATGTGAGTGTTGAGCAGCAGCCATAATTCTTGATGCTGTCAGGAAGGCAAGCTGACTATCACCATCACCTTCTGCACTTCTGAGAGTGTGTACACACTCACAAATAAAAAGACAGGTCCTGCATCTCATCCTGTCTCTTAGCACACAGTAGCAGAGTTAGGCTGCAGTGTCTCCTTCTCCGACACACTGATTTTTATGACTAGGAGTCCCTTTCTCTTACGTGGAAAAGGCTGTCCAGGAAGACGTTTACTTATGAGAAAAATCTCATCTCTCTATTGTGGTAAAAACAGCCTTAGAATATTTTTAATCACCTGGATGGGTGATGTATTTAATCCTCGATCTCTTCAGATAGAATGCAAACAGTAATTAAATGGCCCTATTATTATCAAACTATGATCATTGCCCCTTTGAATGACTGTGATTAATGTGAAGGTTTCTTGGTGGCTATTTGAATGTAAACCTTTCGTGGTATATTTTTAGTTTATTAAGAATTTCAAATAAAAAATATTTTATTACTGAAAAAAATACAAAAAATATATATCACAAGCCAGTGCCTTATGCAAATATACATTAATTATGCTATGGTAGTGTCTTAAGGCTGACCCCGAATATGCAAAACAAACAAAATCGGGGTGGGGGGGGCACGAATAAAGACAGTTTATTTACAAGAGCAACATTTACAGGTTCTTTCTGGTATTGCCTTTGGTAAACGAACTGCAAAGCTATGGCTTATTTAGCAGGCAGACCGTACAGGTCTGATACCAAGAGCTTACAACCTGCCTGTTGTAGCCTGGCTGCGTGGTACAATAAGCTTGCTAATGCACAAACTGCATTAGGAAGCAAAATACACCTGGGGACAAAATACCAAATACACTCGAGGAAAAAATAGCAAAATACACCCAGGACAAAAATACCAAATACACCCGGGGACCAAAATAGCAAAACACACCCAGGGACGAAATTCCCAAATACACCCGGGGACAAAAATATCACTCAGTGTAGGCTGAAGCAGAGAATCTTACACACGAGGCATCCCAAGCGGGGGAGTGGAGAGGGGAGCGAATTGCAATCCGTCCATCAGTATGGTGTGGAGTCTTCTCCTACCCCAATTTGGGGTCGAAATTGGGGGCATATTTATACCCAGGTTTTTACATTACATCATTGCTGTAGACGTGCGTGTGGGGATGACTGTAGACAAGCTTATCACTCATGTTAATGGCACAAAGTCCACCAACTTCCACCTGCATGGGTGGAGGTACCAGCTCCTTTTGTCTAGTGAGGAAAAAAATGGAAGAATGAGACCACCAGACCTCCACCCAGTTTGACGCTCCTCCGGGACATTCAGATAACACCCAACAATAGATATGGATCTAGTGATAGTGGTAGCTCCGGTTGTCACCTCGCCAAGCGATGAATTTTATCGATAAAGAACTCGCCGGCATCCCGCTGCTTGACGCTCCTCCGGGACATTCAGATAACACCCAACAATAGATATGGATCTAGTGATAGTGGTAGCTCCGGTTGTCACCTCGCCAAGCGATGAATTTTATCGATAAAGAACTCGCAGGCATCCTGCTGCAGACATGTATATGTCTTATGTGACTTGGACTTTGTGCAGGGACTGTACTCTTCTACAGGTAGATTAATAAATTGTAAAATAACTTCTTGCATTTAAGAGATGGCTGAAATATTTAAAATTAACATAAAACCTTTTTCCTAATCTTTTCTTTCAGCTTCTATTTCATTTCAAATCAGTGTAATTCTGAAGTGTTATGTTAGGTTAAGACATATCTGAATCACTTCTGCCATTCAAGAGCATTTAATAACATCTCCAAGGTTTTCTGACTGTCATTAAAGGCTGATTTCCAGATAGCAATTGATCCACTTATGCACAAGCTCAAACTATTGATACCTGCCTCTGTAATTTCCCAAACAGAGATTTGTAAACTGGTCTTCCAGCTTACTGCAAAAAAATCTCAAATGAATTCAAAATACAGACTCTTTAATGGATTAATTAACCTCTCTGCCCCACACTTTACAAGCACTACTGTGAATATGAGTAAAGCATCCTATTGATTTTAAGATTTTTGTTTGGCATTATAAATCCCTTCACTGTTTTTTTCCACAGT
>NW_010402835.1:15822-24847 GCF_000710305.1 Buceros rhinoceros silvestris | reverse complement strand
TTCCTGCTGTTTGAATGCTGGCCCAGTAATGGCTCCTTTGATCTTTCTAAACCTTCTTTGAGCTCTATATTATCCCCTCTCAAGACTTTATTCCCTCCTATACATCAACATCTCTTGCTAGCCTTAAAATCAAGTCTAAAATCTGATATGTTACATGTAGACTGCTGGTATTACTCAGTTTCACTAACCAGTGACTGCAATAGTATGATAATTACACAGCACTTTTTTTTTCTGTGGCAGCAAGAGGTATATTGACATATTTATTATTCCTTTTTGCATGACTTGTTTTATGTTTATAAGAATTTCTTCATGTGTTTTGCAGGATTTTGAGGCGCTAGTCAGAAGTATTTTATGAAAGGTTTACCAGTTGTCAGAGACAATGAGATGATGGACAGCATAAGAAAGTAATTGTGAAGTAAGACTGAAATTTTAGACATTTTAGACATTTTGTTGACAACTATTCCCTTAAACAAGGCATGTAATTAAAGAGGACACATTACAAAAAAATTAGGAAAGATATGGAGTCACAAAGTTCAATTTTCTCATTTTGGGAGGGAAGAACTAGAAAATACAAACAAAACCAAAAATAATTGTTCATGTTTTTCAATCAGCGATTACATAAATCTTAAATCAAAAGAGACTAACTTTTTACACTTACATTCTGAATTGAAGTATCATGCAATCACCCCTGTGCAAGGGAAATTGTTACAGATCGTGTTGCTAGATCAATATTACTATTTCAGATAGCCTAAAAAAACCCACCTTTGTTTTTATTCAAACAATATCTTCTACAATTTTCCATTACATAAAAACAAGGAGATGGAACTTAACTTTAGTCACCATTAAGGACAGGGTTTTCATTTCGCTTTCCTCTTTTCCAAAGGTTTGCCTTTCCAAATTATGTTTTTTCTTTTACAGAATTTTATTCAGCAAAGCAAGGGCAGAGAAGACTGAAGAAGATTGTTAGCCATCTGGGCTGATAACCTCTCAACATTTCCTGATCCAGTATTATAAAACTGCCAAAGCACATTCTCCTAGAAAAGAACAGTGGTTTGCTTGAAGGTTCTGGCTGGTTGATTATTAGTTGGTGGATTGCTTTTTGGCTGGTTGGTTGGTTTTTCTTTGGCTTGGGTCTGTGTTGGCTTTTTTTGTTTTGTTTTTAAAAAATAATTTTACACTGAATTTCAGATTAAAGATTTGAAGAAGCTTTACCAATACTTTGAGGCTAGACAATTAATCCTTTTTCCAATTAATGTTCAATGTCTTCTCATGCAATCCAGCTTGAAGGTACATCTCCATCACAGGACAAGTCATGCAAATGGAATATTCCTACATGTAATTGCAGGCATAAGTAACATCTTTTCTCTACTCGTATTTATCTACTTTAGTCATGTTTACATAAAATCAGTTTTGATAAAATATAGATAGGAAAAGAAATAAATGAAAACTAAGAAAAGGATATTTCTGGCTTAAATTAGCAATGGTTATAACTCTACAGGTAAAGAAATTGATGTACCGATGCAAATAAAATTTTGCTTTCCTCTTATTGATTAAAAATATGTAGAAGTCACAGAAGTAATTTCTGAATTACAACAGTATTTCCATGGTATGCGATTTCTATTTCTTACCTGCAAGCAAAAATAAGAAAACCAGAACACCAGAATATTCAAAATGGTTCAGTTCTAGGAAAATATGAAAATTTAGCAGTGGTAATTTTTTCCCCAAACAGTGTATCACAAAAGTGAAGTAAAAAGGTCTAATATATAACAAAAAAGACTAGTATCACAGTTAAGTCACAGCAGTATATACACAGATAAAGTCTTTAGTCATCAATCATGCTTACTGTACAGAGTCTTAGGGCAAAATAATTTGGACAGTATAATTTTAAAAAATAATTCCAAGAACATCACATCACTCTATTGTGTTATATAAAATAAAAGATGGGAAAATGTCTACACATACACACTCACAAAAATAAAATTAAGAATCTTACTGTCCATCTAGATTCAACCATCTGTGGATTTAAGTAGCAGAACCAGAATTTAGAGCCAGAAGAACAGAGTACATGACTTTATTCCCCAAAATGCAATTAATCAAGAACAAATGAATTTTTGTAAAAGACCAGAAACTTGCCACAAGCTTTTCACAGGCAAAATGATCTCAATAAATTAAAAAACCTCATTTTTTCCTCAGAGACAGAGCAGTAGACAGTAATATGTTTGTAATATGTTTCCTTGCTCTTTGGAAGATCCTTTCAAAGTGGATGAAGAATTTAAAGGTCATGTCATGGAAATAATGCAGTCCAGGGTAACTAGTGTCACTGTACAATACAGTAATCCAGCAGTTAAATTAGGTAAGGATGTTTTTTTTTTTCAATTTTAAAGCTGACCTGCACATGAGAATGAATCAACTATCCACCTATAACTTTTTTCAAAGCTAATTATAATTGATGAAATGTAAAAAAAAAAAAAAAACTTGTGTGGGACCTACCATCCTTTAAAGGAATTCGCAGATATACCTACATTAACTGTCAAACAATAGAGAAAGACCTGTTTGTCATGGTTTAAACCCAGCTAGCAACTAAGCACCACAGAGCTACTCTCTCACTCCAGGAAGAAGAACATACAACAAAAATGCTTAAGGGTCAAAACAAAGGACAGGGAGGGCTCATTCACCACTTGCCATCATAGGCAAAGTAGAAGAACAGACTTGGAGAAACAAAACCAGTTTAATTTATATAACAAATCTACTAAGATCTCCAACAGAGCAAGACAGTGAGAAAAACAACAGGATCTTACATACACCTTCCCCCCACCCCTCCCTTCTTTCCCAGGTGCAGCTTTGCTATCTCTTCTCTGCCATGCAGTGCAGGGAGGGACAGAGGATGGGAGTCAGGGTCAGTCCAAGCCCACTCCATGTTTCTTCCGCTGCTCTTTCCTCTTCAAGGGAAACACTCCTCACAGTCCTCCCATGTGGCAATGTGGTGTCCCTCCCATAGTTCTCCATGAACTCCTCCAGCTAGCATGAGGGTCTTCTGTGGGCAGCGGTTCTCCCAGCAACAAACAGCCCCAGTGTGGGTCTTCCTTAGAGTCATGGTCTCATTACGGAGCCTTTCTCCACCGGTGATCGCTGAGGACTGCAAGTCCCCTGCTCCAGCATGCACTTATCCACAGGTTGCACAGGGCCTGCCATCTCACCTCGGGAAATGGCTGCTCCAGAGTGCCTTTCCACCTTCCTCCTCACTAAACTGAGTGTCTACACGGCTTTTTCCTCTGTCCTATTGCCCTGTAAAATAAGAGAGCTCCTAAAACAAAGACACCTGGTGAACAGGTTTTCCTTTTAAATATTCTTATTTGCAGAGGTGCTGATTGGCTCAGCCTTGGCCGAAGTGAGGCTGACTTTGAGCCAGGGGAGCTTTTGTGAAGCTTCTTACAAGGGTCATGCCAGCAGCTCATCCCCCACTACTGCAACCCCACCAGACGCAAGTCATCAGTCTCCTCCCCCACTACCAATACCCCTCCAGACACAAGCCCAACACAGTTTTAAGGGGTTACCAGCTCCTCCATTTGCAACAAAGAAAATGGAGATGAGTACCTCTACAGGCAGAAAACTATCTACATTATATATTCATCTCTTCTCACCAGCTGCGGAGAGAAATATCAACTTCACTTCAAAAATAGTTTTTCCATGTTTTTTGGAGGTCAGAAATATATTGAAACAGACAATAGAAGAGGCAGCATTTTGTACAGCATTTGTGCAATACAGACGTCATTTGAACACTTGCTGATTCAGTAAAATATGTGAGTTTCAGGTCTCTCCCATCCTGAGGTGGTCATCAAAGCTGGATGCTACTGTAAAAACAGGAATGCAAGAGTAGCTGGAAAGGGATAATGAAGAAAGAAACTTAAACTCCATGGCAAAGGAGTGCTTGGTAGAAGACAAGTTCCTGTTGATATATTGATTACTGAAGTTACAAATCCAGGAGACTTTCAGACCAGCAGAAAAAACTTCAAGGACTTCATCTGTGCTCTTATATTGTGGAACATCATGTAATTTGAAACAACCTAGGATATAAGGCCATACACAAAGGGCAGGAAGACATGACATGGAACTCATGAGGACCTCATAACACCCTGGAAAAACTTGAAGTTCTAGATTTACACTGACTTAACAGAAATGTAGACAGCTCGTTTACATGAAGACACTGACTTGAGGTACACACTGAAACATAATAGGCCTATCCAAGCCATGAGCAGCCAGTGTCTGCAGATAATTCTCTGCGAAACCGTCAAAGGATTTATTAAAGTCCGGGTAGGTAATGCCCACAACCTTTCCCTCATCCATTAAGCAGAATATCTTGTCATAGAAGGAGATCAGGCTAGCTAAGCAGGACTTGCCCTTCGTAAACCCATGCTGACTGGACTTGATCACCTGGTTGTCCTGTATGTGCCACTCAAGATGACCTGCTCCATGACTTTCCCTGGCACTGGGGCAGACTGACAGGCCTGTAGTTCCCAGAATCCTGCTTCCAGCTTTCCTTGTAGATGTTGTCTTTTTAATGTCCAGTCTCATTCTGAATTTCAGTAAGCTATTTGGGTCAGTTTAGTCTACAGCAGTGAATTTCAGAAGTTAACTATTTTGCTCAAAATAGCGTTTTCTTTCCCGCAGAGGCAAGATAGTGTTGCAGCTAGAACACAAGACCTAGTGGAAAGAGGGCTTTATTTCAGGAACCTCCTCAGACAGGTCATTTATTCAATTTCTGTACGAGTCTCTCTAGGAGTTCTACAGGCATATCAATGCTTGCTTATTTCACAGAGTCACTTCATGCTCTTTCTGTAAAAAAGTTTTATGCACAGGCTTATCTTAAATCCCAGCTGGGAAATTCATGTTCTTAAAGTTAAGAAAGTTACTCAATCATCATAGAAAGAAAGCCCGTTCACCTTTGTATTTTATTTTACATACTCTGAAGGGTGTTAGGAGTAGAATATACATTGCATATCATGATTATAATATAAATACATACAGTATTTAAGAGAAAAATAATATTGCATCTTTTTTCACTCGATTTTGAAAGCTGTGTATTGCAATACACTGCTTGTTAAACACTACTGTCTTCCTTCTCTCCGGTGCTCCCTAACATAGACTGAAGGTCATGAAAGTCTGCAAACTCTCCAGTGTAAGCCACAAAGTGTCAAGTTAGCATAAGAAACACATAGGGGAAAAACAAAAAAATGAAACAAAAAACAACTCACTGTTCATGGTCTCATGAAGTGGCATGAAAAAAGATAAGCAAAAAAGTGGGGACATGTTTTAAAAATGTTTTTAAAAAAATTCTTATTCTTTCTAGAATAGAAAAGCATGTTGAAATAATTCACCTTAAAGTCTCCAAAGTGTTCTGTCTTCTTTACACTTTCCTTAGGCTGGATGTGGTAAAGTCAACTTAAAAATTTATCCAGAGCCATAAAACATTGTGTGTATGTAATAGTTTCTAAGTAGCAAAGAAACTTTTTGTTTACGGAACAATACAAAAGCGTTAGTGAGGCACAACAATTTGTGCAGAAGCAGTGAGAAAAGCAGAGCCACAAGTAGATAGATCTAAACTTAAAAAATTTATAAAAACCCTGCAAATATAGTTGTGAAGCAGCTTAAATAATCAAACCCAGATTTTCGTTATAATAGTTTAAACAATTTTCAGAACTATCACTGTATAAATTTAAGCTATATCTTGGCTATCATGTGCTTTTAGTGCTTTTAGACCATATTAATAGGAATATCAAATATTCAAATGCTGTGTAACCATTTCATGGAGCTCTGGGTTATTTTCTGATTGTGTTTTTGGTGTATATACAGGTTTCTGAAAAGCTTTCACAAAGCTATGAGGCAGGTTGAGTTTTTTTAATGTGCAGGACAGAATAACCGCACACAAGAAATATCAGAGAAGTTGCATACGATAATACCTTCATATGAGATTAAGAACATGGGCGTCCCTTGTCTACATTTCTAGATATTTTGGTATTCAAGCCTCTGGCAGGAAAATAATGGAATGGCTTACAAATTAGAAATCTATGAGTAGTAAAAAAGATGAAAAATTATGCAAACACTGCAATATTACATTAGTATTAGTTACATTTCCACTCTCACTGTTAAGAAATAGTAAAGATGATGGATATTTTTAGTGCTCTCAAAGGATGCAAAATAAGCTGAGGGGAAAAAAAAAAAAGGGCACCCGCTAAAAAATGTTGTCCAAATGAAATACATTCTGTCTCTAACCAGACTTCCAAGGGAAAGTCTAAGATGTGTGGTAAATTGTCAAATGTTTTTGAAAAAAATGTGTGGAAAAGGTGGCTATTACTACTAAGTGAGTGATTTGTGATATTAAAGAGTTCAACATGAATTTCATGAGCGCCTCTGGTTTGAGATAGAACAGAAGTAATCCTGTTCAGTGATTTCACTTTTCAGCTCAGTCTCTTCTAAGTAACTGAACTCTCTGAAGTTAACGGCATATTTTTGCAGACAGTGTCTGCTCCTAGAAGTGGTAGCACTTGATGTTTACAGTTACTGCCAGGGACTGTGGTGCAGAAAGGCTCTTGCTTACACTTGTTCCTGTGCAGACCAGGGTCACTGCTAAATCCTGTGTACCACACTGGGGGTGCAGTGAGAGGCCGCACCCATGGGGAGGAGTGGACAGGACAGGTGACCCTAAACTGACAAAGAAGGTGTTCCATTCCATAGACATCATATTTGTTATAAAGCTGAGGGATCACAAGGGTCAAGCTCTTTTCTTCAATGACCAATGTCCAAGAAGGACTCTGTCCATTCTGCCTTTGGTTTCAGTCCACGCATTCCTGAATCCAGTTCCAGCATCCAGCTCCTGAATCTGCTTCCCATTTGTCACTGACCGGGAAGTCCCAGTCTGGGACTTCCTCAGCGTCTGTCCCATGGCATCAGTGGTTGTGGTGTCGTGATTGCCGTCAGGGAGGTTGGGTTCAGTATTGTTTTTGTATATTTAGTATATATTTGATTTTATTGTTATTATTGTAATTAAAGCGGTTTTAATTTTCTTTTCCAATCCATAAGTCACTCCCCCTAATCTGCTTTCCTTTCCCCTTTGGGGAAGGCGAAGAGTTAATAGAGAGCATTTATCATTCTTCTAGTGGTCAGCCCAGCCTTAACCCATGACAGTGTCAAATAAATGGTAAAAAATATCAATGGCTGAATAATAGAGAAATTTGATTGCTGTTAAAACTGAGAGAGAACAGACTCACAGATCCAGAAGGCTCAGCATCAATCATTTCCAAAACTTATCCATAATAAATATTCTCCTCAATAGTGGCATGGGAAAGGATTTGAAAAAAAACCCCAAAACATGAGTTCAGTGCTGCTAGGTGAAAAGATTGATAAGGAAGTAAATTATTACTTGATTGTGGTGACATGTAGAATAGATTAAAGTTAATATTCTATTTCCAAAAGCTGTAAGAAAGAAAAAAATCAAATGTTTTTTTTAACTACCTTATTACATTGCATTGTAGTATGTGGAAGAAGTTGTGTTATTTAGCCAACTCTCAGTGCTATATTGCTAGCATTTAAAAGTTAACAAATGCTTTATAATGCGAAAAGGACGCAATGTTCTCATCAGTCCACAAGCCAGCTGCATTTTCTATGCTTAGGTTTGTCGTATGTTCAGAGCACTGGAAAACTGCAATAACATTTATTCTCCTCCCTGTTAACAATGTCCATCAGTTTCCGGTGGGATCCAAAATTTTTTAAATGTTTTGTTTACAATGCTGGTAGATAGAAACATAGATATGAGCATAGGATTTAAATACTGTCATCCCTGATCAAGGTAAGAAACCATTCCAATCATATTGAGAACTCTGTATGTAGCAGCAGAAGTGACTCAAAACTCCAGCCAAAGACCAACTTAACATTTCATACGTCACCTCAGCATGAAGAAGTGGACAGCACCAATGTAAGCATATGCAGAACACAAAGACTACTTGTGAGTTTCTTACCCATAACTGGGAGCAGCCGCGGTCATTTACAACTGAAAAAAATCAGCTTGTCTTGAAATCTTTAGATGATTTGGTAAGGTTCATATCATTTATAGTATAGGAAGTGATTTTATTACTATAAAGCCATAGTGCAAAATCATTGATATGTGCAAAAAAAAAAGCTATAAAAATAAATATTTTAACTCTTTTTTCCTTTATTTGGGATGTAGATAGAGCAGTAGTTGTGAGGTTAAAGCATTTTTATTTTTCTTGACAGACTTAGAACCCAATGTAATAAATGGAACACTTTGAAGTATGAGTTAGTACATGTAGATGTGCACTTGGTGGTATATTACTGTCATTAATTATACAATAAATTGGGGAGAATGAAATATTCATTTATGATAATGATGATGAAATATCTTGCTATAGCCAAAAATTACTCTCTCTCAAGAGATAAATTATGAACTTTTGTGGAACTCTGATGCTGATATGTAAAGAACAGATACTTGCCAGAACTTCAATATAATATACGTAGCCACTAATCTTCCCGCGCCCTAAGGCTGTATATGAGCATGTTCATTTACTCACCCTGAACCCTGATGACTTCTCTGGGGCTCTACCTAGGCAGCCCACATCTTAGCATTAAATTATTTGCTTTTTTCCTCAAATGCAATTATCAGTGTTAAATTATAAATATGTATTATTTTAAAACCAATATAGGTTAGTTTTTAGATGTAAGATTAAATAATACATAGAAGAAAGCTAAGACCTTATTGGTAGAACATGGTGCATGTTCCCTTTGGATATACTTGAAATAATTAAAAGAATTTGGCAGTAATGCATTTGAATGATATTATAAGTGCAAATACTAATGAAATAGTATTTATGCATTTCTAGATGCATTTTCATTTTGAGTAGATATTTCTCAAAAACTACAACGGCTTTTTGCTTCGTTATGAAAAGAAAGGGACGCATCTTCCATAGATCGATATTAATAGCTTAAATTAAACCTGACTAAAAGTAGGGATTGG
>NW_010402835.1:0-15702 GCF_000710305.1 Buceros rhinoceros silvestris | reverse complement strand
GAAAGCAATCAGTTTCCCTTACTTTTTACTAACTAAACAGAAAAATTACTTTTGCTGCAGCAATTGTATTCAACAGCTAGTATCAAGACCACTGTTAGCATAAAAATTTTGTATTATTGGCTGAAATAGAAAAGGTTTATTAGAGAAAACCTTTTATTTTTGTTTTCTAAACCATAAATGCTACTTTTATGCATTAAAGCTAGGAAGAAGCTAAATAATAAACGTTTCCGGCTAATTATAAAATTCTGTTATTAATAGAAAGTAATTAAGTGATATTTGTACTTTAGGAACTAGAACCTTAAAAATATTGAATTGAGCTTTTATCTACATAGGTTCTAATTTTCTGTAAATAAAACCAAATCATTAGTAGTATAATATCGCATACAAGGTTCACAAGGTTCATTTTTTCCTATAACCTGCTAAGCAACGTGTTGCAAAACTTATTTAAACACATATTCACATGACAGACTGCAGTAATGATCCATGGCAACATATATGCATCCCACACTGTTATCTTTTGAACAACTCTAATTCATCACAGGGAATAGAATGTGTAACTTTCTGCTTCAGAAAGTATAGACCATTAACATTTGTGTTAAAAGAGAACATCTTCAGTTTCTAGTGTTCACTATCTTAGAAGACTGTGCTCGAACACATAGAAAACATTTAAAAGTTTTGTCAATAAGACATTAGAACCTCTGAAATAAAGCCTTTTGAACCGTTATTCTTTATCGGCTACGAAAACTCTGTACTAGCCGATGTGTAAATCTATGGGATGGATAAGAAGGATGAAAAATGAACTATTAAAACCTGTTTGAGAGTAGATTCTAACCTCCTCTGAGATGTCCATTAGGAGTTGAAGCTTTCTTAGAATTTCCATAATGTTACTGACTGTGTATGTGAGTCACTTTATCCAGTTAGTATTTCCAGTCTCATATATTCAAATAAAGTTACCATCACTAACATGTAAGGTTTGCGAAGCAGCGGAATATTGGAAAATGTATTTGCAAGATAATTTATAATGCTATAAAGTTCTAACTCACAGAAATATTCCTGCAATAGGAACACTTCATTTCAGCATCAAGGTTGCTACTACAATTTATATATGACAAATAGTTATGCTCGCTTGTGACTTTACCCTATTGATTCCACAGAGAATAAACATAAATGAAGTTATCCACAGTGACTATGACTATCCCTTTCCATCTTTTATTATGGATTCCATGAAGCTGATTTTCATTAGAATGTTTTTCTTTAGCATGCTTAAATACAAGCTTCTAAATACCATCCAAAAATTGGCTTAAATTTTTTGTTACTTCTCATGCAAGATAAAAAAACATCTACTACCTGAAGATAAAGGTAATGTGTAAACTATGACAGCCTAACTAAGCATATTTCAAGACCGAACACCTCTTTGATGGCAGCATCAAGAAAAAAATAACACAATTACCCTGAATATTTAAACATTCCATTTGCCTTTGAAAATCTCTGAAAGCACCTTTTTATTCTTCCTTTTTTTTCTCCTTTCTCCCCCAGCACTTCTCTTAGGCAACTCCATCCTAAACAGTGGTGGTTTTCTGTGGTAGAAGAACAAGAAATATTTTAAGTGAAAAACACTGATCCACATCATCACTCATTTCCACATTCACAGCTGATCTCCACATACATCATTTCCCCATTTTTTTATAGATGTCTCATCAGTTCCATGGCACCATTATCATTCATGTTCTAGACTGGCAGAGACAGAATGATGCCTACATGTTGTTTCTGCCCTTTGTTGAATATGAAATTTATGAAGGGACATGTTCTGATGAGAGTGAAATGCTCAATACTCATCTGCCCAGTCTGGTTTAATCTCAGATATGAGAACACAAGAGAATAAATCAAGTTCGTCAGTAGAGTTCTTCTTTCAAGTGATGTTTGTGAATTCCAAAATAAAAGGTGCTGGAGCGACACCTGATTTCTTGGGAGGCAGAGGGCATGTCTGTATGTAACCCTACTACTTGGTGTGACTTCTCTGGTACACAAAGAGAATTTTACTGCTTCCTTATCAAGTTCTACTTCCCCATCTCGCCTACTGGCACCCAGCCAGTCATTTCTAATGCAGCTTCGGTGATGTTACTCTTTTCCACAGAACAACGTGGAAGGAATGTGACTATGTGGGAAATACTCCTTTATTTTATATTTTTAATCCTTCATTAGACTAAAAGATCAGTTTGAAAACCTCATTTATTCTCTTATTTCTATCCTTTGCTCAACAGTTTACTGAATATTCTTCAGTACCCAGCTATTTCTATCACTACTGTTCATTTAAATGTTAAACAGATAGATTCATTTCAACTGCAGAAGCTGTTCAAATACCATAAATTACCTGACTTAATGCAAAGAAATTCAGAGCTTAGAATGAAGCTCATCATGCTATGCATGCATGACCCCACTTCAAGCATTAAACTGGTCTCAAAACAATGACCATTCTTCGTCACAATATTGAGGTTTAACTAAACTAGATGTGGGGCCCGATTCTGATGCCATTAAAATCAATGGGATTTCATTCTTAGCAGGATTTGAATATAAATATAATTGCTTGCATTTTTCGTAAAACTTGCCTACTTTTTTCTTCAATCCCTTCTTATGGCTATGTCTATTTCAAAGGTTATGTCAGAACAATGAATTTAAAAGAATCAAAGTAAAAATAGAGAAAGGTCCTGTTCTTGCTCATTTTAAAGTGACATGGCTAAATATCTGAGAAGGGATTTCTGGGATATGCTTGGACATGAGTTGGCATCGTACAGTGCTAATAGAACATGAAATAAAGAAGACTTTTGGGAATCAGTGGACTTAGACCTAGACCTACTAAAATTAGGTGTCTCATTTAAAAATTCTGCTTGTGTGTGCTGCAGTCACAGGAAGGGCTTCATTATGTAGTAGAAACAGAAAAAAGTACCAAGTTTGATTTTATTAAAACTCCTAAATATCTTGTTGAAGTAATCATTCATTAAAGAATCTTGCCACCTTATAAAATAATTTATTTCTTGAAAACAAGAATATAAATACTGTGAAAGTGCAATTGAGGGCTTAGCTTACAGGTTAATTAGTGGATTTAGTCAGTCATCAAGATTCCTACTCTTGGATAATTTCTCTTTCCTACACAATTTTAAATTTTTTTAATATAATTTTGAAGAGCAAATTTTCTAATGGTACTGAATCCTTCCCCCCCAGTTTCATCGGTACATGAATAACCTTCAACATTCTGACCAATCAGCATTTTTTATGAGGTCCTGATCTTGCAAACAATCCACTGTAAGCAGGATGCTGAATGCATAAACAGTCCCAGTGAAATCATTCTCATTCTGCATAAATACAGATTGGGGTCAGCTGAAAGACTGAGGAAAAAGACAATGGCTCATTGTTAAATGCAGTGGTGCTGGTGCTTACAAAGCTTTTATACAGTGATAAAATGTCATGCTGCTTCTGGTGTGCATGTGATACTGCGTGTGATATGTTAGAAAGTGATGCTATTAATAGCATAACATAATGATAATTCAATATATAATAATATTGCAGGTATAGTAGCATTTTAATTATTTTAATGATTTAGTCATGCAATTTAGTGTCCATCTTTCATGCTTGATGTTGATCTGATCTTCAGCTTCAAAAGGTCTGTATCCCTTTGTAAATTCTTTACATTGAATGTTTTCACAGGAAACATTAAACATTTTAAACATTTTAATTTAAAACCACACTTAAATCTCACTAACTCCCTTTCCTAAAGTGAAACCAAAGTCAGTATGTTGGGAACAAGGTTTTATTCACAATACTGAAACAGCAATTTCTGGGATAGTGAAACAACCAACCATAAAACACCCAAATCCCACAATTTTAAACCGACAGAAACATCACCTCTTGTGAACTTCTAACCGATGACAATTTGCTCCTCAGGCAGTCATAGAAATGTACCTGTTTATGATTCAGAGGCTTAAAGGTGTGCAAGATTTATCACATCCTTTTGAAAGTGGTTAACTGCCTTTAAAAATATTTTATTGTGCTGATGAATTGATCTTAGCTGTGGTCGTGCTGTACATAGCTACACAGGTCAGGACATGGGAAAGATTTTGCTTGTACTCTGATATATTACATGTTGGAACTGTTGGAACATCTTGGAATTGTTAAAAAAGACTGGCCTTTGTCTTTATTACTGATGCTTTAGAAGACGTTAGTTTGTGGAGCAGATTTCTTAGCATATCCAAGAGAATGACAAATCCTTCCAGTTATTTATTATTCATGAATTGTAATAAATAATCTTAATCATATTGCACTTATTAATTTACACCACTTTTAAGAATCAGAGGTACAGGAAGGAAGGTCAAACATAAAAAAGGCTGTCAAAGATTTCTGGTTTTCTGTGGTCATTCCCGTAGCTCTGATCTATTTTCAGTAGAACCAAAATCTGAATACAAAATATTGAACCATCTGGGGTTGTATCCTGCAGCAAGACTCAATATATATATTTTTTTTTCTTGAAATAATATCATTTTACTGATTTGAAGGAAAAAAATATGGTTGCAGAAAGGTGAAAAAAACCCTCAAACACTAATACTAATACTACATAATTCTGAGCAGTCATAATATATTCTTAAAAAACTATGAAATTACTCTTACTCCTGCAAAGTTAGGTAGGGTTGGAGAAAGACCCTTCCAATATTAGTCATTGTGTATTGGTAGAAGATTGTAAATGTTTTTTTCTGTACTTCATTGGGTATTTTGGAATTTAAAATGTAAAACTGTTTAGTGAGACAGGTGTAGCCACATACTTCAAAAATCCTAATGTCTAGGTCTAGATAGGTTTCTTGAAATACACAGCAGAGACCAAAAAGATGAGGATCTGCAGAGTAAAATATTTGGTGTAGATGATCTAAAATACAAATGTATCAGTTTGATTAGCTCTAGCGCATGCAAGGAACAGCTGAGTGAAATTAATTTGTTCATTCTTAAGAAAAGGAGACTAAGGGAAATATAGTTGTTGTTTTCAAGTATTTAATGAGAGGGTATAGAAAAGACAAAGCCAGATACTTCACAGAGATTAACAGTGAAATGGCTGGAGGCAGCAGGTACAAGATGCAACAAGGTTAATTCTGATTATTCATTAAGGATTTTTTTTCTCCCCACAAGGGTAGTCCTATATTGAAACAGACTGAGATCTCCATCCTTGGAGGTATTCACTGGGCAAGACACTGAGCAACCTAAATTACTCCTTCTTTGAGCAGGGGTCTGGACCAGATGGCATCCAGAGGTACCCTCCAACCTGTATCATTCTGTGATTACAGCCAAGTGTGAGGGACTGAATGACCATTTCTAACCACAGTGTCTTAGGTGTATTTCTTGAATGTATTTTCATTTTGAGATTTGTCTCAAAGCAATCCTGTTTATCCATGTTAGGCTGCTCCATTTTGTGAACCAAAGCAGACTTCTCACTTCAGTGACATACACCTGATGTGGATTAAAACACTCATGTTGCTGCACTCGGGATGAACGTTGAGAAGTAAGTTAAACAGAACCAAAAATATCACATAACCAGATCAGAGGCTGTGGCATTTACACATTTTTATATGTGTTAATCAGGGTATAATTAATATTAGTTTGTCTTGAACGTATATAGAAGTGTACTAGAACAGTGTAACTGACATGAGTGCATATGTATTTAGAAATACTTGTGATGGTAGTCAGAAACACATATAAGCCTTTCACAGAATCACACAGATTTGACTGCTAAAGGGGCAAAGAAAGATGTGTATGGTCAAATGAAAGAGATTGCCAAGTATTAAAATGTTCCCTCCTGAATGTTAAAACATTGTCAGACAAAAGATGAGTACAAGAGACAAAGGATGAGCAGAACATCCTTCCAAGTACTTTGGGATATTGACTGATAAAACCGCAAGCAGAGTAAGCAGCATCAGCAGATGAGCCTTCCCCACCCCTTGTTTTTTCAGGGTTGGGAGGGGGAATGGCATAAAAACAGCAGGCATAAGAAAGGAAAAGCAGAGAAGAAAGGCAGCGGCAAGGCCACTTTGTTTCTGGCTTCTCTCATCTATGAGTTCTCAAGTCTGATCACCCTGACCTTGGTGACCAAGGACTGCAGTCATAAGCACCAACTAAGCAGCATTTTGTACTCACAGGTGAGTTGAGGTGTTAAAGACTAATAATTTCATCTGCATAGTTATAATTATTGATGACATATAAGAATTAATTATTGGCATGAAGACTACTGTTAATGAATGAATTTAGTAAAGTTCTGTTTTAAAGTTTGAAACTGACCTGACTTCTCATTCTTCTGAAGATTCTTGTCACAATGATCTCTGGTTCCTTAATTTGTACAACACAGACACATATTCAGTTACAACAATCAGTAGACTAGAAAGGTACTTTATAATTAGTTTTCCTAGAGTTTTGCATTTCTTAGAAAAGATACAATTACAATGAGCTACAGCAGCAACCTCTACTACCTAGTATTTGAAATATCATCATCATGGCTTGACTTCGCGGACGAAGATTAAGGAGTCAGGGAAAAGATTTATGATCTCTCAGCATTCCTACCTAATTAGTACCACTTGTGCCCAAGATCATAACATATCCCTAGATTCTACATGTGTACCATGGAACACATGAATACCACTGCATTTAATAATAAATCTTTTCCTACTGAAATTTTATCCTAGTGTGTGAATTTTTGGTAAGGCTCAGAAATTCCTAACCATTCATAAAAAAATATTTATGAAATACTACTGAATTTGGCCTAATAAACTGCATAGGTTGGTCTTTACAAAAGTTTTATCCCCATTAAGAGGGATTTAGTACTTTTTCAGTCACGGCCATGTTTTGCAGTCTTTACTCAACTGTATATTTCAGTTCAGACAAAAAGAAAATAGGAGGATACGTCCCTTGCAGACAGCTAAATAACTTCAACATTTATCTAGCTGATTCAGATTTTCAGATGTAGAACTAGGTATTTCCTTCGGTGAAACTAGGAAGTTTGATCTTTAAATCACTGTTTGCAGTGCACAGACTGACTTTATCATTAACTGGTTTTCTACGGAGTCAGGAATATTTAAGAAAAGAAAAGAAGAAAAAAAAAACAGAGAAAATGAACAAAACTAATCAGTAAAAATTACCAATTACCTAAAGATAAATATCTTTAGGGATCACGCATCATACAGGATGACCTTCAGGATGATTTAAACCTTTAGATATTTTCGGTGATGCTTTGGGGGTGATCTGTACCTTTAGCTATAATCATAGTAAATCATTGAACATGCTCTAATAAACTTCTGCCACTAACCGTGTTTGGTTGTGTCTCAGCATAATATGTAATCAGAGCCTCCATCAGTTTAAGAGGGCAGCCATTTACAGAAAGCAAGCAAGATGACAGTGGAGGACAAATATTACCTTTTATTTCACAGTTCACTATTAATATTATATGGGATTTTTGTTATAGCTGTTCTAGGGAGTTTTTTCTCTAGAACTTCTGTTCTGGAGTTGGGGTGGTTTTGTGTTACAGACTTTATGCAACAGCTGGGGAAACAACTTTATGTATTTATGTGTGAAAGAAACAGAAAGATGGGAAAAATGGAAAAACTAGTGTAACGAAAACTTAGTACTTCACCTCCATCTCATTCTTTAATTTTTTGAGTATTCATATCATATTGGAAACACCCACCAATTATTTTTCATAATGTTATTATTATAAAACTCAATTTCAGTCTTAAAACAAAATTATATTTTTACGGTCATCTTTGATTATTAAGAAAGATATTTGTTGCATTTATTTATCTAAAATGATGCAAATATTAAAATAATTAAATAAATGCATATTTTAATACAAATTGATAAGTTATTCCTGGTAATCTGGCTATGCCACATAATTTAGATTAAGATAAAAAGAATAAAATAGAAACATTTGATTGAATCTTTTCAGTGCATACTCAACGTGCACAAGAACAACGTAATGTGTAAGGTTAATTTATATCTCCATTTTGAAATACATTTGAAAACATAGAAACAGTAACCTGAGTGACATTAAATCCCCACATAGGCCAGCACTCTGTCAGTAGCAGAGTTCGAGCACTTGTTAAAAGAATGCAAGGTCATCAGAAAAGAGTGAAAGAGCAGCAGAAGTGTTGGGTGGTTGTTTCCAGCCTCTAGAAGCTCAGTATATTGGTATTTAACAGCTGTTGGTTTTGTTTCATGATTTTGCCTAATTCCTTTCTGAATAGAGATAAACTTTTGGTATCTACAGCTTTGAGCTCTGTAATTTGGCTAGACACTGCACATGGAAGCACCTATTTCTGCATCTTTTGAGCCTGCCACCTGTCATACTTGTTTGATATTTGCTACTTGTTTTAAAGGAAGGGAGCAATTTCTCTCTATTCGCCTCCTCCATGACATTCATAATGTTTTAGATATACCCTCATAGTCTTCTGTTTGTCCAGGCTGAAAACACTTTGTTTACTTAATCATTGCTTTACAGAAGTTATTGCATATATATAATCAATTTTGTTAATATTTTATACTTCCAATTAATCCTTTTTGAGAGAAAGATCAGACCTGAACACATCATCCAAGATATTACAGAGACTTTTTGAGGATTTATATCTATATGTATGTGCATATTATATATATATGGTTCATACATGTAAGTATATAGATAGATACATATATAGGCTGACTAAAAGCTAATCAAATTACCCCAACAGACTTTGTGAGGATGAAATGATCAATGCTTATCAGAGGACCTGAGAAACCTAATCTGTGAAAAACAGAGTATTCTGTCCCCTTTACTCTTAAGAAAATCAAGAAGAGAGATCAGACCATTGTCCCTGGAGTTAAAGTCACCAAAAAGAGTCATGGGAATATGTGCTCAGTTTCACTACTGATGGCATCTGGGCACACAAAGCCAAAGCAACCCCGTATCTACAGGGCTGTCGCAGGAGGGTTCCCCATTATGGGAATGGATGCTCCAGTGACTGGACAGATTCAAGTACCCCAACATCATATATATATGTATTTAAGTAGATTGGTATACAAAGATTCCTCTCTAGTTCTTAATACTTATGGTTTTGTGTATGAGTAGGTACTTAATTGTATGCGCATGCATGTGGTGCTGTGTCCTAGAATAAAACTAATATCAAAACTTTTCAAAGGATTCTAAGCACAGAAAATTACTTTTGCAAAGAAATAAATTAGAAATAATATTAAATAGTTTAAAAATAGGTAACAGGAAAGCACCTTAAAAATATGTAAAAAAGGCAACTTGACTTTTCAGCACATAAAACAGGTAAGATGGTTTCTACGACTATTCAAAACTGCAGACGATTCTTTGTTGTCATTCCATTCTAGCAAACATTTTATACACCCCACATAGGACAAGTACTGGTTACGAATCACTCTAGAAGAGAAATCAGAACAGAGGAAATTTCCTATCTTTTATCTCACAGCTGTAACCTACTACCTCTTCTCCTTCTAGCGTTGTGGATACTTGAGCCCTGTCTGAACAGAGACATAACTTCAGCAGTAAAGTATTTCTTTCCAATACATCTTTCAGAATAGTGGATAGTATGTTCTTCAGGCATTCACTTTTCTGACTGAGGGGCAAATGCTTTAATCATGAGCTTATTATACAAGAAAAGTGGCCATCTCTACTTTTAATGAGTTTCAGTGCAATCATATTTGCGTTCATCATGCTTAGAGTAAGACTAGTGATTCAGGCTATAGTGGAGATGCAATCAATGTCTAAGAAAGCCTCTGACTAAATATAGATTGTAATTGAGTGTGAGAATGAGATAGGCTCCTGAGGAATAGTCAAAAAAAGAACTAAATGTATCTTTAGTGGTCTTGAAGAACATTTTCACATAGCAAAGGAAGATCTCTTGATTTTTGAATGCCTTCATTGTCTGACAGGAACTCTGAATTCCTGCCTGAGGTCTTGGGATCTCATCTCTGCCTATGTTCCAAGCTGAAGAGAAATACAGCAGACGTGGATTTGTCCCCCTTATTTAAATGTAAATACTCAGAATAAAACATGGTATATTTTTTAATACCCCTTTGATACATGAGCTTTAAGTATTATGCTAATTAAATTAACCTTTGACATTTTAATTACGTGCTATAAAAGATTTTTAAACCCCCAGTAAAATGACAATATGCAATCTAAAACAATCAGTGGATTATTTGAATAACTCAAAAATAAGAAAGGAGTTAAAACAGTTTTTCAAAGCAAAAAGACCTGCCAGTAATATGGTAAGATATTCAGTGCTTTGAAAGATATCTTTTAGCATTATCTAAGAGCTGATGCTTTCTTTACATCTGCGAATTACTCATACTGAAAATAATGTCAATAAATACTTTGTAGAAATATTTAAAGAAAGAATAAAAATAAACCAGATACAAAATTCCTTCCTTTTAAGACCTTTCTTTGCTGGTTTTCTATATGCAGGTCTATTGTGACTGTAGACTTTCTAGAGGAGTGATTATTCCTATGTATTCCTGTAACACCTAGAAAGAAAAATTGATTCTCCCCTTGATAGAAGAGTCTAAAGGTTTCTTTAACAACACATGGAGCTCACACAATAAAAAGTTCTTAAATATAGTAATGTAACTCTTACAGATCATAAGGCTTGTTCTCTTCACTACATTCTTGCTATAAACAGTTAATGCAGCACCAGATTGTGAAGAACATTTCCACATGAAGGATTGGAACTTCCTCTGAAGAATTATAGGTCTTTCTCATATCTGATTTGTATTCCGCATATCCCATTGAAGATGGCAAGATTAATAGAGCTATATATGAGGAGTCAATGAGTGATAAATTTGTCCTATTGCTTAATATTCAGTTTGAAAAAGGTAAGAAGATTGAATATTTAAATAAATTTACTTCAGCACACCTTTGTACAAAGTGCAAATCATAATGAGTGTACCAGTGCAAATCATAATGAGTGTACCAGTGGTATTTTTTTACTAGCCTGCCTTATAATGATAATGAAAAGTATTCACATATCCAGTTTTACCTATTGAGAAGCAAAGCTGGAATGTAACGGCGAATTTGGTCTCTGAGGAAAGTCACATCAAATCAAATCAAGAACTGGTTTTGATCCTGGAGAACAAGTTTCCAGGATTCCATTAGTTGTCCCTACAAAGAGCAAAGGTCTTTAAACCTTCCTTTTCCTTCTTCTCTTGGGATCAGAAACTAACCATCACGTATGTGTTTATCTTTCTTGTTGTTAATATGCTATCTCGTGTCATACCACTTTCTGTTTCTGCTCACTTCTTTGATCCCTTTTCTGAGCCTGTTTTTCTCTAAAAGCAGTACCCATTATCCCCTCTTAAATTCTTTTTAGATAGATCTCACTTCCCACTCTTATTTTTCCTTTTGTCTTCTGTGATTTCCAGCTTTTCCTTTCCTGTAATAATGATAAACACCTTAAAATACAGCAAAAAGACATGTTAAATCATCATATCCTATTTCTTTTTTCTTTTTTTTTTTTCTTGCAGGTGCTTTCAACAATGTGGTCTCAAGGTATATGTAGAGAAAGGCTGTGTTATGAAGAAAACTACTCTTGCACCTTTGTCTTGGAAGGTGGGTTAGCCACTGTCCTGAACTTGAACAACGAATACATCATGTCATGATAGAACCACGTGGCTTTTACTTCACATTTGATTTCTGCATGGCAAGGATGACAGTCTCTGTTGTTGCATAATAGTGAGTTTGGCAAGATGTTTGTAGAAGCACATTTCAAAAAGTGTTAAGAGAAAGACACACTAATGAGTCAGTTAAAAACCTTCATTAGCTCAGTTCTGTGCCTCCATAAAATGTTTCATAAGATAAAATGAAATCCAAGGTTTAAATCTGTGAAAGCTCTCTTTTGCTTCCCTTTCAAAAAAAGAGGAAAATGAGGCAAAATGTCTTCATATATACCTGAATATTTCTGCTGTATTTTTCCAGCTGTCAAAAATTTCTTCATACTGTTTTAGCCTTCAAGAAATTCCCAAATCTGGTCATTTGCCCAGCTGTACATTAGCATTACTATGTCATTTCCTGATACAGATTACTTGTACACTGATGGAACATAATGTTCTATAACGTGACATAAAGCAATAATAGAATGTAATATAATCCTTGTTATATCTTTAATAATGGGATGAAACTGAATTACAGCATTTGATATTGCTGACTTAATTTCAGATGCTCATCTTTTACAGGAAACCTAATCTATGCCAGAAGTGGTCATTAAGGATCATTAGCAGTGCAACTAAAATACAGAAAATAGAGTTCAATTACATCTTACCACTAAAATGGAACTTGAGGATTGTAAACTCATTTGCACAGAATATTTTTTTTTTGCCTTGCAAGTTTAAATATGCTTGTGTAGTCTTTGATAGCTTTTCCTATAGCAAACAGAATACTTGCATACAATTCACCCTTGAGAATCTCATCAGCCTTTAAATTATTTTTGTATATTTTGTGAATGTTACAGCATTTTTTAAAAAGCAATTTTAGATATCATAGGATTAAAAATAACATCACAGGACTGTATATTTATTTTCCTCCTTGCACACTCATTTGTTATTATTTGTTTGTTTATTGTATTACAGAAATTTATTCAGACTCCGACAATTAAAGGGATCTGTTCTGTAAACACTGTACAAACACATACTTAGAAACAGACACTACTTAAAAGATTTTACTACAGTACAGACCAAATAACTGTGCTAGCAATTATTAATGTTTCTTGATATTTCCCTATAAAACCCTGTTACTTGAGGATTTTACGTTCTTCGGTTTTTTTACTTGGCCTGAAATCCTGCATGCTGAACTTTATCCAAAATTTATCCTTTCTAGAAAGCTCTGTTAAAGGTAGCTCTGCATCTAACATAGAAAAGGATGAGGAAAATTAGACGTTCTGGCATTAAAAGAAAATCAAAAATACAGGGATCTTTGACACTTTGAAATGGCTAAGCCTTGGAGTGAAAACTTCAATTCTTCTTTGGAAAATCTTATGCTATTTCTTACTGCTGTAAATATTGAAAACAATGGACTCTTCAGTAGTGAAAAACTATCTTTCAGAATGTGTTTCCAAACTTTGTACTACTTTCACTTATTAGATTTGATTTCTGTAAACACTATGTAGAATCTTTTTCTTTATCTGATGTTCTAACTGTGGGTTTGCATTTGAGAACAAAGAGCTTACTAATAATTCAAATGTTAATAGATTATGTAAGTATGGCAGCTTAGGTTTTTTTTCTTTCTAAGAGGAAGGAATGAATCAATAGAGAACAATCCTTAGGAAATCATAGATTTTGAAAATATATTGAAAGAACTTTGAAATTCTTTATCAAGAGCTTAGAAGTTCTTGATCAGCACTGCTCAACTTCAGATGGCTTCTTATCAGGCAAAGACTTTCAGGTCCTCCATTGACTCTTTGAGCTGAAAACGCTTTCTATGTAATTGCACATCACGATCTATTTTGCGTACATGCAACATGCATTTCTCTTCATTTCCGACAAATTTATGATTTACTGGGAAAGGTTTTGTGGATCCTGGTCATGTGTGATTTAGCTATGATTGAAATTATACATACATGTTTTCAGCCCCTTAATATTTTTCATTATTCTGCTGCAAGACTTCCAGTTCTGTTTTACTTTTTGACTGAAAGGTAAAGGAGTTTGGTCTGTGTTATAGTTTTTAGAGGAGGAAAAGACATCCAAAATATATTTAAGATGCTTGCACAATTTTCAACAAATTATTACAAACTCCAAAAGCAAAAAAAAAAAAAAAAAAAAAAAAAAAAAAAAAAAAAAAAAAAAAAAAAAAAAAAAAAAAAAAGAATAAGTGGAAGTTTTATACTTGGAGTTTTAGATGCTTTTTTATTTTTATTGTGAATTCTCTTAAGGAAACCATCCAAGATACTTAAAAGAAACAATTTCCTATCCTCTTGTTTTGTCTTGCATATTCCTGAAAAATGTTTAATCACCATTTACCATCTTGTTATCTATCTTGCAGATATCTCTCTGATATCTCTTTTCTGCCTGTGAAACTGAATAGCTTCAGTGAATTCTAGTTTTTCAGTAATTAACCCTTGCACTTCTTACCCTGAGTTCTTCCCTGCTACTGTTTGCCCTCTATGGGGTGTTGCTGGAAGCCAGTGGGATTCAGTTATGAAAATACATCTGATTACAGCAAGACCTTTGTTGGAAGGTCTTCTCTTGCTTCTCTTTCTTCCCTTTTCTTTCCAGTTTTCCTTTTTTCCTTTTTTTCCTAGTCCTGCCTCACCTTCTCTTGCCTCTCCTCTACTTCTCCCTCTTCATTTGCAATTTAACTTAGTCATGAGTTAAGGCTGGGCTGGCCACTAGAGGAATGGCAGATGCTCTCTCTTAACCCCTGTCACTTCCCAAAGGGGAAGAGAAGGATAAGGGAGAGAGGCTTACAGATTTATAGAAGAATGCTTAAACTACTCCAACGAAAGTAATAACAAAATCAAATATGTACTAATATATACAAAACCAATACAGATCCCAGCCTTCCTGGTGACAACCATGTCACCATCACTACTGATACTGTGCACAGACACTGGGGAAGTTCCAGACTGGACTCAGTGACAAATGGGAACTAGATTCAAGAACTGAATGATGGAAATCATGGATTGGCATCAAAGAATGGATAGAGTCCTACTTGGACACTGGGCACTGAAGAAAAGAGCTTGACTCTTGTGATCTCTCAGCTTTATAACAAATATGACATACATGGAATGGAATACCTCACTGGTCAGTTTAGGGTCACCTGTTCCACCTGCTTCACCCCGCAGGTGTAGCCTCTAACTTACTGCACTCCCAATGTGGTACACAGGATTTAGCAGTGACCTTGGTCTTCACAGGAGCATGTATAAGCAAGAACCTGCATACCAATCCTTGTTAGTGACTATAAACATCAAGTGTTATGACCTCTAGAAGCAGACACTGCAAAAACATGCAGCCAACCTCAGAAAGCGCAGTCACCCAAAAGGGACCCAGCTGAGAAGAAAATCACTGAAAAGAACAAGATTTATTTCAACCCAAACTGGGACACCTAGGTACTGAGTAAAAGTCCAAGAGAGAAACCACGTGTCAACGGTTTGGTCGAGGTAAAACCAAGGTCCAATGACAATAATACCCTTCCCTATCCCACCCGAGATAGGGGAAGGGAGAAAAGAATTAGTGAGACCTCTAAATGTTTTGGGAAACTGAAACAAGGTTTAATAA
This sequence comes from Buceros rhinoceros silvestris, assembly GCF_000710305.1. Classification (NCBI taxonomy): domain Eukaryota; kingdom Metazoa; phylum Chordata; class Aves; order Bucerotiformes; family Bucerotidae; genus Buceros; species Buceros rhinoceros. Next base: position 417 of record NW_010402835.1, on the reverse strand, counting down.
CACCACAAACAGGGATACATTAAATACACAAGAAAACCAGTGAGATATTGAGGGTTTGGGGAAAGCGAGGGTTAACCCGCGGTCGGTAGCAAAAGTGAAAACCAACCTGTGGCAGCAATCCAAGATGCCGCATGACTGGAACACAGGAACCCGTGCAGTTATGATTTACCCGGCAGCGCAAGATAGAGCAGAATCGGCACAATCCTACCAGTCTCTATCGCGGATTGAGGCAAAGCAAAAGCAAACAGCTCTCAGGCGCTCGGGCAGTCTGGTCTCGGCTCAGTGCAGCAGCACGGCTGTAACTTTACCGAAGAGGCGACAGCGGCTCCCAAAACAATGAGGGGGGTTTCCGCTCCCCCCGCAGCATGGCTGTGGTGAACGCAGCGGCGGCAGCAACAGGGCTCGGCGGCAGCAGCT
>NW_010402834.1:49767-64949 GCF_000710305.1 Buceros rhinoceros silvestris | reverse complement strand
CCCCTTCCCCCTTCCCCCCCACCAAGGAAGCTGGTTTGGAAGGCAATCTCTCCTCTTTGATACTACCTTGATTACCTCTGAGCTGGGAGGACATAGGAGGGAGTCTCCTTGATCTGAGTCACCTCAAGTGCTACTGACAAATAGCATGGTGAACACAGCTGTCAAAATTCAGCATGGCTACCATGCCCATGCTAACGGACTTTGTTCTAGAAATTCATCCTGGCTTTATGTAGCCATCTTTTTCTAACAAACAGAACAACAAAACGGATTTTTAGCTATAAGGCTGCATCCAGTAAACTTCAAATACCTGTTCTGGAATGAAACTTTACACCAAGCAAATCGCTGATTTGAGGTGTTTTGTTTTGTTTTTTTTTTAACTAGGGGAAGAAAACAGGAGAAACATAATGCAAAAAGGCAGTCTGAATGGTTTAAATTTGTTCGTGTTAAAACAACTAAAGTCAGGATTTACGAAGTGAGCTAAATTACATATGTCACTTTCAACTTTTCCTAGCATGAAATAGCATGCCTAAGAATGAAAGGACATGGCCTTTTGGAAGCCAGTGAGGCTGTTCTAGCTCCCGTCTTACTCGGAGGGAAAAGAAAATGCTCTTTCTGTCTGTAGCAGGATTAGTTTCTTATATGGTGTCTATGTTTAATTCTCTGGATTCATTGAAAGAAAGCACAGCAATCATTCACTTATCCAGAAGAATGTGTAGATGTGTAGCAGGATCTGACATTTAAGGATTAAGTAAAGGATCAAAAGTATTTCTGAAAGTACAACTGTGATTCTAATAACTCACAATTAAAACCTGTAGTAAAAGCATTTAATTTTCTTTTATCCCTAAACTCTCAGCAGAAATTCTAGCACTAATGTGAAAAAAAAAAAAAGTGAGAATAGGCAAAGTTGCAATTTCCTGACAGGGAACCGAAATCTCTAAAAGAGAATCCATGTCCTCATTGCTGTGTCACTCCTTTCTGATCCAAGACAATAGCTCTGTTCTCACAGAATTTGCAGGCAAGAAGACATCTTATTAGGCCCACTTGACAGAGATTCACGTACACAAAAATAATGAGTCTGTAGAGGGAAGTGTTCAGCCACTGTTCAAAGTAACCGACATATCGCCTCTTCAGGTTGAGACTGGTTAATGGTATTTTATTTTCAAGTGACTTCATTACAGTGAAAGAAGAACAATTTTCTTCTTCCTGATGGCATATGAGTGGAGAAGACAGAGCAAAACAATTCTGAACAAAATGAGAATGAAATGAGAAGCCTCAGCTGAACAAAAAAAGGGGCAGAAGCACATCACATAAGCTCCCACCCACCCCTTACACCTTCAGAGGAAAAGCCAGGCAGTAGCAATTGAGCTTTCTTTCTGTTCCCTCTTAGTCAAGGACTGCTTTGTTCCAGGCTGGGGAAACATATAATAAGTGCAAGCCACTTTCCCAAAGCATTTACCATCCAAAAGGACACAGCAAACAAAGAAAAATGACAGTCTGAGTTGTCATCGCCAGTGTCCGAAGGTGCAAGGATGTAACCTCATCTGTTGTGTAATCAGGAGACTGCTGGGTCCTGCCATGGCTGCAGTCAGGAGTGGGATGTGAATTGGCACCGAGCACATCAGCTCACAGCGGTGTAGACTTTACAGGCTGTATGCCGCTCTCAGCACAAGGCGGGACATTTACAGTCTTCTTTTCTGTGCAGTGAGAAAAGAATTTATAGACACAAGTGAATTTCAATAGCAGGTTGAGATGCTCACCTTCATTCTCTCCATGCAGAAGAATTGAGAAGAGTATATTAATAACTCCACAAAATCATTCGGGCTAGCTTTTCACTTCTCGATTTCCCAGCTGGCGATCCCAGCAGAGCTCTTTGTAGGGTTCTTTATTTTTCTGAAGCTGGCTTCAGAGACGCTTCTCCTTCCTTTTACTTTTTCTGACCTTCAGCCTCAGTGCAATAATACATCTTTATTGGAAGAAGTAAGATCAGTCACAGTTTCATCATTCTTATTCCTCATTCTTTTCTAGCATCCAAAAGGTGAATGCATCCAAAATGGAATTGAGATTTCTTTCCCATTTGGACCTTACAACAGTAATAAATGAGTTACCATCTGCATTTCTAATTAAAAATCCAATTGGTATAATGTAATGAAGTTTCTGGATGCAATTAGCAACTGCTGGGGGTCTCTTTATAGAACTAGCACTACAATTATGAGACAAATAGATTCTATCATATGCAATGATGAGATTTTTCAAAGTTTTTCTGTCCTTAGCTGGATGGATTATCAACAGGGAGTTAGACAGCTTTAGATGCTGTAATGTACTGAAATGCACAATTCAGGTTAGTACTTGGGTTTCTTGTGCAGTTCAGGGCAGGATTAAATGCCTAATAGGATTCACTGAGCCTTCAAAATCATCCCCGATTTCTGGAGGTTTACATTTACTGCAGAGTCTAAGTCCATACATTTATGTTTGGATCACAAACATTGTATTATGAATAAATAGTGGGGAGATTTACTTTTTCTTAGAAGCAGAGCTTGTAAAAATGGAGAGGCTTTCTGGGGATTTTTCAGTGGAAAACAAAAAGTTTTGCCTGGTTTTTAATGGCCAGTAAAAAATTCAACGCCACAAATCAGTCTTGAAGATATTCACAGACTACTTGTAGGTCAAAATTTCATAACTTTGAGCAACACCTTAGAGTTCAATGGTCCTTTACAAATCAGACTTTATAAAAGGAAGAGTGAGAATGACAGAGAATCTATTTAAAAGCCTCTTTCTCTGCCTCCCTTATCTCCATGCGCATATACTCACACAGCTGTATTCAGAGGCTTGTGTACTTCTCCCAGAGTATTGCCATGTGTCTGAAGTGTTGCTATTTTTCAGGCTCAAACACTGATGTTTATAAAAGAAAGATGCTCAGCAATGCCCCACTTAGCCTAGATAATCAGCAGCAGCACTGACTTGTTCACCAACCTCAGTGTAGTTAAAGAAAACAAAGATGATCAGTACGACCCGAAGTCCCAGGCTGCCTTGATTTCAGGTTTCTTAGGGGCAGGCCTGGTAGGTGTTCTCTGGTTCTTTCAGCTTGTTTAGTGATCTGTCTGTCTGAGCATGTGGAGGCTTCTCCTGCCCTCTTTCCGGGGCCACCATGACTTTAGGATCTTGCAGAGCAGGAGAGTGCCTGTGTAGGATGGGCCTCCCCCCAGACTTGTCAGCCCCTGAGATCACTGTTTCCTAATTCCCCTTTGATCCTTAGAGGAAAGAGAAGCTAAAGGACACAAATGGTTTAAAGAGTATGTAAGATGCCATTGCTTCCTCACAATCAAATCATAATTACTTCTGCTCTAATGGTAAAGTAACAGAAGCAACATAGCCACTCTACAAAATTAATTTTTAAATGCAAATTTCTGTGTACGCTTTGTCAGAAAACGTAGAACATTTGATAAAACTGCTTCTGGCCCACTAAACATGAAAACAGGCAGACCAATAAAAATAGATTATTCTACTTGGTTTATTCAGAAACTTTTCCTAGTTTGAGTCAACAAACTCTGCTAGCTGACCCAAGAAGATTTATTCCAAAAACCAGATTAGACCACAGTTTTATGGCCTTTAACAGAGATCTCTTCAGTAGCAAAAGGACCAGGCTGCAGAATGAGCCCGTCTGAACATCCATATACTGTGACCCCAGCTCATGACTGGTGTTTATAAAATACCATTGCCATGCAAGTGTTTGCTCTGTAATGAAGCTCTTGGCTTAATTTTAAACTCTTAAATAATATTATATGATTTCTAACATATGGCCGCCATTGAGACTGTCTGAATCACAGAGCAGGTGAATTCAGGAAGCAATGAATGAGTGAGAGAAAGCAGCAGCGTGACAGACACTACTCACTCTACTCAGAGCTTAATCAGCTTCGCCACAATCTGACGAGTATAAGGAGAGTTTTCTGTCTTCCTTGTAGGTCATCTGCAATCAATTCAGCTTACACTTGTAGTTCAAGGAATTTCTCTGGAGATCAGTAGTGAGATGAAAAGAAGGGGTTCCTGGGAGCGTCACTTTGTATCTCCTTTGCTCCAAAAGGGTAGCGATGCATATCTGGTGGTGTGGCAATTAGGGAATGGACCCGGTATGACAGGCCCGTCGCCAAATCCACAAACAGCCCGTCTGCTCTAAGACCGGCTGCCTTGTGAAACAAGAATGTCAGGTGCTCGAATAATAACAGTTTATTTACATGCAGTGCATACAGGTTGTTTTGGGTTGCCAGGGATAAACTGATAAACTGCAGTACAGCTATAGCTCTGTTACTGAAGGAATAAACACAGTTGTGATTACACAAAATCTCCTGCGGAAAACAAAACACTCAGTGCATCTGAGGTTACAAATCTTACCCACGAGGCATCCCTGGTGGGGGGCTGGAGAGAGGGTGAATCCCTCGATCCTCCCTTTTGGGTTCTCTCTGAAGCGCCTCCCTGCCCAGCTTAGGTGCAGCATTGGGGCAATATTTATACTTCATTTTTCTTAATGCACCAAAGTTGTGGGTGGGTGGCACCATAGTTGAGCTTATGGCTTATGTTAATTGCACAAAGTCCGTTAACGTACACCTTCATGAATGACTGCAACAGCTCATTTCGTCCTGGACAGAAAAATGGAGGTATGTGACTAGGGCCTCCACCCCGCTTCTCAATCCTCAGGCACCAAGAAAACACCAATCACCAGATACCAATCATCTAGTGACAGTGTAGTTCTGATTGCCAAGTTGCTGGCACCAAATTTTATCATCAATGAGGTTGTGGCCATCCAGCTGCCTTCGGCTTTGTGTTTGACTTCGTACTTCCAACAAGTGGGTTAAAAAGGTAAGAGCTCGGCTTCCTTCTGAGAACAGGGTTTGTGAGCTGCCCAACCTGCATAACCATGCAGCGAGCCCGTCTGTACTGACATGCTTGTGGGGCCACAGGCTACATGAAACCGTTCCACCGAGGCCGGAGCCACTCTTTGATGTGGCATTCCAGCTCTCAAAGAGGAAGCAGGCAGTATGAATCTCCAGGTAGTATTTTTTTGCTTTATTTTTGCTATTCTGTTTCTAAACTAATTTACCTTGACTTTGATAAACTGTGTGAAGCTTTCTACCCATCTTCTATCTTTCTCTGATAATCAACACAACCTCTGCAGTCACTGACACATCTAAATCACTCTGGGTACCACAAATCATACTGCTGGAACACCTCCCAATCAGCATCACTTGCAGAAGTATCTTGAGCTGCAGGCAAACTGCTCTGAGGAGGAGTTTGCAAAGTGGGGATAAGATTCCCGCGGCAGGAATACCCACTGGTCAGCAGGAAGGGCCATTGCAGCTACCACCCATGAAAATGGCTGTCAGCTGGAATCTGGCCCTAATTGTAGAGCACTGAATAATAGTCCTACAAAACCAGATCACACATCGACAGATAATGGCTAAGGTGGCAAAAGCAGTTACAGCAAACATGCCTGAAGAGGCTCCTGCACTGGTTTCCTTCAAGTATCAGCAGAAAAAAATTGGCAAGATAATAACCAGGAAGTTATTTTCTGCTGATTCTTCACTGTCAGGATAGGCTGCTTTGCTTTACAGGACCAGAAGCGTCCTAGATGATACCACGGGGTTTCTTTGTTTTGTTTTGTTTTTGATTTTGGAAAGAAGCCTAGATATACATGTCAAAGTCTGCTGAGGAAAAAACACAAGATGGAAAAGAAAATCCAATTTTTCTGACCTTTAGGGCATACACAGCATGGTTACACAGTATGGTTAAGTCAGTGCGCAGAGTCGACCATTAATATTTAACAGATTGCACTAAGTTACCGCTATTGAAACTCAGATGACTCAGTGCTTTTCTACCTAATCTTGCACTCTTGGTTGCACTTTGATTCAATTCACTGGCGGGGGAAGTTTGGACTCTTGGTCACTAACATGAAGTCGGTTACAATATATCGGTTCATATTTTTTTTCTTTTGCCCATTTTTCTTGAGTTAAGAACTCTGATAGTGTAGAGCTGACATTTGGGGAAAATCTAGAAAACTAATTCCTTTTTATCTCCAGGCTAAGCTGCACCAGTGAATAGAGTACTAAAATAAAATCTATTTGTATGCGTCTCATACAAAGACAAACCTTTTCCAAAGGAAATGGATTTGAGTATTTGCAAGAAATGATAAACACTCAGACAAAAAAGTACTGAATTTCACTTTGAGGTGCATGGGAGAAGTAGGTTTTAGCTTCCTTTGTCAGGGAGGAGGAATTCATATGAAAGCCATGTCAGCCAAGAGTCTTAGAAATGAGATCTTATCCAGACCTTTGTAGAAAGTAGTGACTTGGAAATATCTTGAAGGGAGTAGTTAGGAGTTATGATCAAAATGTCAGCTTGCATTTTTATCAAAAATAAATCCAAAGAGGCTCATCCACTTCTAATAAAAATAATTACCCTGATTTTATTTGGGCAAAACCCTTGTACAAAGCTGTGTTAAAATCTAGTCCTCTCTCTGATGTATATAACTGAATTACTTGAATAGGTGATTATATAAGACAGGGGGCTGAAATCTAGCCTAGTTCCAAAGCACTGCCACTTTTCTGACTCTCCCATGAAGCCAAAGGATGTATTTTACTGACAAAAGAGCTGCATAGCCAGAGCTCGGGCATTCTCAGCCAGCTTGTGCAGCCTGGGTGACATGCAGCCGTGCAACCCTATCACTGTACTCTCTCCAGTGAGTGTGGCAAACTGCCAGCTGCCATCTTGCTCTTGGAATGAAACTCCACCACGAAAAGGTGGCTGGTGGAAACTGAAGCATCTCAGCAGGTTTGAAGGTATTTTTTTGAGTGATTACACTTCGGGAGAAGTTTGTCTCAGAGCAGATGTTCTACAGGGAGTTACAGTGTTTATTGATGTACGCAATCTCATCATCATCCTGGCTTGGCTTCACGATCGAATATCTGGGAAGGGCTTTTCCCACGCTTACTGCAAGTGCACTGATGGCTGAAAAGGCCAATACAGGGCTTTGCAAATGTGAGTGCACCCTTTGGACCTGCGCGGTGGATTTTTTAGGTGAGGCACAGCATGCGTAGAACTGGCTCCACCCTTTACACCTGAGGTTCATCTGCCAGGGCCTAACGAGCCTGGACGGTGACAGCAAAGTCCTCAGGTCATAGCTTTGGTTAGAGTATCCTTCTCTTAGATGGATGAGCCTTACAGGGCTAAACGAGCTCCATCTGCCCGGGTTTGGAGTCAGAGTTGTCCTTCTCCTAGGGTGGCTGCCCGAAGGCTAGTGAGCCCATCCTGCCCGTGGACACACTTTGTCTGACCCTTCAGCTGAGACCTGTCTGGCCTGGGAGACCCTACCGGAGGCACATGCCACCACCAGCACAGCTCTCAACCTCACAAGGGCACGCAAGCTCCTTCCCCACGGCAAAAGGGTGCCCATGAAAGAGTTGCTGCTCTACCTCTGGACATCACAGACCCGGGCACGGGGCGGCTGGGGCCTGCCAAGAACGGGAGTCCTGGAGGCAAGTAACATCTAAGCCACTTGAAAAGGCATGTCCCATGCTAAGGAGAGGCAAGTGGAGGCAGGTGAAGGCAGACATACACAGCTGGGGAGTTTGGGCCTGTGTTACATAGAGGAGATGGGTGAGTTCAGCAGCTGCGTGTTTGTTCAGGAATTTCATGACATTTAGAGGTCTTTTAGAGATTTCAACCAATCACTGTAATTCCATCTGTAATTAATTCATTTTCCAAAACAATTTAATTATTGGCTAAATGTAGTTGAAGGATACTGTCATGTTTAAGTCTAGAATGCAGTAGTTAAGACAACTACTGCCTGAAAAATGTCATGGTGGATTAATGCATAATGATGGTAATTATACTAAATGAAGAATGTTCAAGTGCTTACCAAGCTTAATTAGACTTTGCAGCACTCTAAGACAGAAATATTGTTATGCTAATTTTAACAGGTAGGTAAATTGCTCATCCTGGCACATGAAGGTTGGGTAATTTACTCAAGGTCACACATCAAGCCTGCAGTATAGCCAAAGTAGAGCCTTGACTCCTAAGCTGACTTCCACCTTCAGTCTTCAAATTATTCCCTCTCTGCTAACACTGTAGCTTTTTTTTTCTGAAATTGAAACTGGCTTTCATTCATAGACCTGATTGTTGATAAATTCCTCTGTCCTCAAAGGACATAAATCTCCAATCTTTCCCCAGTAATTCATGCCAATGAGGCAATTTGCTAGAAAGTGAAGGACATGAGGGCAAAGAAGAGGCCAACATGAAGAAAGAAACAGAAGCAAAAGCTAATAAAGGAGAGTGTAATGAAAGGAACTAGAGGCAGAAGAAACTCATGGCATACAAGTGAAAGACAAAGGAGTCAAGGAGGAATGAAGGGTCAAAGAAAAGTGAAAGGAACAGGAGAAAATAATGAAATGGGAAAGGACACCATAAGGAACAAGACAGGAAATTGTAAGTAAAATCAAAATGCTCTAAGAATTGAGAATCATTTAGTGGAAGTATATTGAAAGTAAAAACCTACAATGTCTCCACAATGTTTACATGCCAGTAAACTACTCCGTTCTGTTTACATGCCAGGAAACCCCTTACATCCTCAATCTATTAAGTAGTACTGTACATATGGACATAAAAACCTGCTGCCTCTCAGTAAAGATGATAAACCCAACAAAACTCCTGCAGAGTAACCCTAAAATTGTAACATGAGCAGACTGGGGAAGGAATCCCTACTGAGATCTTTTGATTAACCTTGCTATGATGTAAGTGGGGAGCCTAGATTAAACTAGCCATTTCTTCCTTTTTTCCCCTCTCCTTTTATGTTACAGTAATGCAAATAACTAGCAGAAATATGATTAACCTTGCTATGATGTAAGTGGGGAGCCTAGATTAAACTAGCCATTTCTTCCTTTTTTCCCCTCTCCTTTTATGTTACAGTAATGCAAATAACTAGCAGAAATACCTAGATGAAGGTGGTTGTTCTTTTTTTTTTTTTTTTTTTAACTCTCAGTCTTGCTTCCTTAACTTGCAAGTAACTTACTTTTTCTATTGAAAGCAAGAATAGTTCAAGATACTGTAAAAAAGGAGTAGATAGGAAATTCAAAGGCAAAACCCCACATCTTAGATGACAGTTCTGGCCTTCCAACCCAGTTAGAAATCAAAGCATTGAATGTATAGAAGGAGTGGAACCAGACCAACAGCTCTTGATGCCAAACTCTTTCTCTTAGCATACACAATGTACAACTGGCTAGGCTCAGGATGGGATGCTCTCCTCTTCCCAATGCTGTCAGTCATTCTTACACACTGTTTAGCTGGCTGCAAAAAGAATTGAGGCAGTCTGAATGTAAACCTCTACTTAGGTTAATGTTTTTAATCTATGAGAACCTCCTTATACACATCTCTGTGGTTCCTTCTATGCAGGTTGCTCCTTCCCAGAGAAGCTGAGAAGTATCTTCCCCTCTTTGTAGCCAAATCTTTTAAGAAGTTTTGGTACTACCAGGATTTCTATCAGGAATAGCTGACTATGAGCAAAACAGATCATTACTATTCTCTCATTGTTAGTACCTTTTGCTGCTTCAGTTCCTCTTTGCTACTCAGAAAAGGGGCCTGAGTTAAGTGTTACTCCTCAGTCTGTAGACAAACACCCTGGCCTACAAAATTAAGCAAATTTAACACTTGTGGAAATTCTGTACTGTTCATGGCCAAATGCTTTCACTTCTCATGGAGGGAGCTGGAATCTGTAGTGTGTCACCTGAAAAATATCTGCTCGCAGCCAGGCTTGTATGTTAATTCCTCAAGGTGCTGAAGGTGCTAAAATCTCCGAATCTGCCACATAGCCCTTTCTTCTCATTGTGATACTCCAGCATCACAAAAAGACACTGCAAATTTAGTAGTGGAGCAGAGGCATAACATTTATCACTTTATCTGTGGTCATAGACAGGAGTAAGGAAAATGGGGGCAAAAAAGAGAGGGCGGGCATTGTCTTTTAGAATTGTTTGTTAAAGAAATATTTTGATTCAAACTGAGATACCCACATTTAATAGCAAACTCTTCCAGAATGAGAAAGAAATTATTCCAAATCAGGAAAAAATGTCTTGAGAAATTGCTATATTCCCCATGGAACAAGTGTTTCAGATGTTCTGTGTTCTGGAAGCATTTGGTCCACGTTTGATTAAGAAAATGGAGATGTCTTCCTCCTAAGGATTCCTGGTCTGCATCCCCATTTCCAAGGGCTCTTCTGCTGTTCCCCAGAAGTTTGGGTCCAGTCTAAGTCAGCCACTGGCAGCTTGAGTTTGTTTTCCCAGAGCTTTTTGGACTGCTGATTCCTTGCCACAAGGATGACTACATACCATACAAAGAGCGAAATAGTTGCTGTGGCACCCTGTTGTCTTGGGTAGATCTTTTGCCACTGCAAGCACTGTGATTTGCAGAGATTTTGCCATCTCAGTTTCATACCTTAGAGGCTAGAAAATATGTCTCCATTTTTTGAGGAAGTCAGTGATGCTGAGATGTCCTGCAGCTACAGCTCCTGGATGATGTAAAATTTCTAGACAGTTGACCCAGTCTGGAAAGGATCACAGTAAGGTGAAAGTAGGGTGTCCCAGAGGCCAGTGGCTGTAGTGTGCTCCAAGGTTCCATAGAAGAAGTGCAGGCACATCCGCTGAGACTGCAGATAATGAAAGTCCACACACCGCAGCAGTCTATACCTGCCATTCTTCTGGAAAACTACACTGAAAATGAGACATTTTCAGAGAAAAAGAAGTGTTTTCCTGACCTCACAATATAGCATAATTCTCTCTAATGTGATTTTAGTAAGTCTTTCTAGTACGTCTTATTAGTAAGTCTTATTATTACATTATCTTCAGTCCCATGATCATGCACAGATTAAGTCATTCTTAACTGTGTTATAAAGCACAGAACAAACAAACTTGATGCAAAGTATTTCCTCTGAAAGCCATTTTAGAGAAAAAAAATAAAGGCCTGTAAAAATAAAAGCTTGGATCTGTTTTCAGCATATGTCTATAAATCCAGAAAAAGTACCCCAAAGGCAATGGAGTTATTCATGGGGTTTTGCCACTAAATATACAGTATTTCTATTCTCTCATCATATCCCTCCCAAATCAGGAGAGACATTTTAAGGCACTTACTTTAATATTCTGAGAGCAAAAGATTTTGTATAATTTCACAATCACTTGAATGTTTATAACATTTTTCCCTTTTATGAGTGTTCTAGTATGCACAAGTGTTTGTGGAATGCAGCTGAGTGCCTGAATGAAAAGCAATAAAGTCAATCTTCAGTTTTATTCAAAGAAACAGTCTTCTTACATTCTCATTAAAATATTCTTGAACATTGTTACTGCATTTGACAGCTTTTGGGGATGACTGGATTGGAAATAGTTAGATCTCGTAGAATTTTCAAGAATATAAGAAAGATCACTTTTCAAACCGCTATGTGAAAGATCAATAATTTCAACATTTCAGGTGCTTATTGGCAAAATATCACCAAAAATGCTGGGTACGTCTGGTGAAGATCTGAAGCTGCAGATGGGTTTATATCCAACTGCTATAGTTACACCTCCTTTCATGTAAGAGAAAATCATGCCCTACCCCATGTTTTGTTTGAAGTCCCAGACTCCATATGCCAGCTGTAGGACAAGGGAGCAGGTGCATCACTGGGTAACACGTGCCAGTGTATAAGGACCTGGCACCGCTTGCTGGATTAGCTGTGGTTTGTGAAGTTAAATGCTCGATCTGCAAAAGAACCAGGTCAGCAAAGGCAACCACAGGAGCACTTGTATTTGCAGGGTCTCCTAATTAGCAGGTTTTTCTTGTACTGGAATGCCTGCCTGATGTTTGCAGAGGAAGAGGAGCTGTATGTCAAAAGGGCACCTATACCACACATAATATGTTTTAAAGGGAGCATTTGTGGTCTTCATATTCAGCCATAGGACTGCCTGACAGAGCCCTGACAGTATCTTCTGTGAGAACACTGTCCACAGGCACCTGGAGGCAGCTGAAGCTGTTGCTTTGTCTGCTTAGAGAGGTAAGGAAGAGAAAACAGACTGCAGGAGGGAGCTGAGGATATGTCCTTATGGATCTATCCTGTAAACACCTTGGACAGAAATACAGGAGAGGCTCTGCCATGTGCTTGCATAGGTCACGTCTTATTGCAAGCAGTGGCTGCTTTGCCTGATCCTTTACAAATAGCACAGCAAAGGTTCTCCATGGACCAGAATAGCCTCTAAATGGGAGAGGCCTGTTTTGGCCATCTCCATGGAAATCATCCCCTCCCTGCCCTCTTTCCACACACAGAGATGTGTGACCTGTGTCCCAGCCTTTGGTCTGGTCCAACCTGGTGTCATTCATGTTTGGTTCTGGGAGCTAAGTGATCACCAAAGTGTCCCCAAAGAGGCAGTGAAGATCAACGTACAGATTTGGTGGTAAACAGTAAGCAGGAAATGCAGCTCTCTTGGGGATTCACACAGCCTTTAAGCTGCGGTTGCTGAGCTCCCTGAGAGGGAATTATTTTATAAAGAGAGAATTTTAAATGGAAACTGTGAAACGGTCACATACAAATGCAATGCTGACTTCTGAGAATGAGTGTTCACACTGGAAACCAGGGTCTGTGTGTCTTTCATCCATCCAGAAAATAGAAAAAGCTTTTGTATAAGATTAAAATGAACAAAACCAACTTGACTCTTAAACACCAAGCAGTCACAATAAGCTTATTGTCCATAGCGTGATGTATTTACTAAAAGCAATTCAAGAGAAACAGGAGCTACTCAGAAGCAATTTACAGACAGGAAAATAGAGGAAATTGGTTGGATAATTGATTCTCCAGGAAGTATTTCCATGGTTGTATAAGCAAGACGCGCAGCAGAAAGGCAGTGTCATGCTGTACCTGTTCAAGACTTAAATATCAGTGTCTTTCAGCATATTTGTTGTGTCAGTGCCAGGTACCTGCTAACACAACTTAAAAATTGCTATTTTAAGTGCCAAGTGAAGATTTAATTCTAGGATTTGTTTTCCCTCATGAAAGAAGACTGAAACCCCCTTAAAGTCCCAACAATTACTATGTTGCTTCCTGGTTACTGAAACTTCATATGCACACATGCACACACACACACACAGAGCTGAGATGCTTATAGTACCATGTGGTATAGTGGGACACTGAGACCAGATACAAAGTTTTTATCTGTATTTATGTGCCCAAACCTTATCCCTCTTCATATTGCTGTTTGTCTCTGTTGTTCACTGCCCTCTCACTGAGAACCTGCTATGCCCGGGGCTGTTTTGTTCTTTTGCAAAGCTCTTCTTCTTAACGCTATCCATGACCATTTAAATGAGAATTAGTGAGAAGGAAACACCTCTCCCATCCAGCAGCAACCCGCACTGAACTATGCCTGCACCATTTTACTTGAAGATGTGAAGTGGAAGAGAAAGCAAAATTGAAAAATTGTGGGGCAAAGCTAGCTCATGCTCTGGATCTACCAACTTTCAGGTGTGCTCTTTTTCTGCATCTTTGTCACTCTTAACAGGAATAGAGATTGACTGCAACTGTGATCTGGGTGGTCATGTCCCTGATTAGAGGCAGATCTCCATGACAAACACAGGCACAAAGGAGTTGAACTGCAATAATACCTAATGAGCAGAAGCCCCAGCCAGATTTGGTCCTTCAGCTTTCTGCTTTTAATAGTAATATATACACCAGTAATCAATGACACTGTTCTGGCAGCCTGAGAAGTGGAGAACTGCTCCAGCTGAAGGAGCAGGGGCAAGGGAGGGAACAGAAATCAGTTCACCTAGTAAGATGCTTTCTGCTCTAGCTACTCAACCACACTCTCATTACGTTAGCCTTAAAACATGACTTGTAAGTAATTGTTCAGTACTGCAGAAGAATGACTGTGTACCCTACCTTCAATGATTAACTTCATTTTTGCATGAATTAGTTGACTTCCTGCAATTACTTCTGCTCTTCCCCACCACGCAACCACGGTGTTCTGCTTTCCAAAGGCAGCGAGTCAGCGGCTTGCTGACCCTGAATGCCTGTGAGCTACAAGGTGCTCATTCCATTTTCTGCACCAGTCACTAGGCTGAGGCATTCAAATTCCAGCAGATACAGGATGGTTTATGGTTTTCTGTCTGCACCAGATGTTTAGCAGGACAGACAAAGCAAAGGAAGAGTGTGGGAGAGATGGAGGCATTCACCTTGACAAGTGAATGGTCACCCATAAAGGAGTCTGTGTGGTTGCGGTCAGAAAAGTGACCCCGTTAAGAAAAAAATGGCTTGGTGTTTTATTCCCCTTCCACACTCTCCATGTCCAGAGTATGCCATCTGACCAGGCAAAGCTCTTTACTAAATGCCAATTCATCCCTGCATCTGCTAAATTAAATAAAGCACTCCTTGCTTTGCATTTCATTGATAAGAGCGAAGCCTCTGCAGCTGAAGCTCGCCTGGTGCTTTTGTTGATACTTGAGGCTGTGCTGACCACAGTGCACTGTGCTGCAGCCATCCTGCCTCTGCCAGCTTGACTCCTTTTGCTGCTTTTTATTTCCATTTAAGCAGAGTGCTGTGACTCAGAAGACAGGCAGGAAAAATGTGAAAGCAACAAGGTATCGTGTCCATAACTGTGGCTGTGCTTTGCTTTTCTGCTCAGTGTTGTGCCACTTTGCAGCATAATCTACGACATCAGAACTGACTATAGTAGAGCAAGCGTTTTGTGCTTGGACACAGCTGAAACTGCGGTCTGACACTGCAAAATAATGAACACGAGCACTCTGGAATAAAGGTTTAGACTTAGCAAGGTCCGGTAGCCCCATGGTCAGTGGTGCCTCAAATCTGCTTGGCAAGGGATGGAAATACCCAAAAAGCACAGATGGGCTTGCTACTTCCACAGAAAATTCCATGTCAGGAGGGTATACCCAAAGTCATTGCCTGGAAAGAGGGTGCTGGACCAGGAAAGGAAAGATGCCTGCAGGAATACTGGGAACTTGCTGAAGGGGCACCACAAGGGGATGGTGTGTTCATGGAAGAAAATTAAGTAGGTGAATAACTGCGCAGGGAGAAGCCATGACAGAAAACAGTGATCCTCTTTAGGTGGAGAACTGGGGTTTTGAACCTGGACCTGGTCGCAAGGAGAGGGGAATCGTTCATATGTCTGTTCATT
>NW_010402834.1:28738-49608 GCF_000710305.1 Buceros rhinoceros silvestris | reverse complement strand
TCCCTACAGTGTATTACCTTCCAGGTAATGGGGTTCCAGGTGCTCTTGATCATGCACCTCGTCAGAGTTGGCAGGTCTTTGGTGACATAGCCTTCTCTCTCCAGCTCCCACCATTTATGGAGTAGGGTGAAGGCATCCCATTCTCCACACACCAAAGTATACAGCCATCATAGATGCACTGGGCAAGGGACTTTGGAAACAGCAGAGCTACTCGTTTTGGTCTTTTCACTCCTGAGCTGAGCTCCTGAAGAGCCATGGCAGCTGTCTGCCACAGCAGGAGCCTCCAAAGAGAGTACATACGTCCAAGTTGCTTGTGCTATCACAGCTTGCTTGATCCTCCACACTGCTGTTGATGTTATCAGTTCTTCATCCTTTTCTGCACTGTCTGTACTGAAGTGAGCCTTCTCTCCTGGGAAGAGCTGAGGGAGTCCACAAAGGCTGTAAATCTCAGAGAACAGGAACAAAAGCCTGCCTTCTCCCACATCCTGCCTCCACCAGGTTCTTCAGGCCACCTCCAGAAAGGCCTCAGCAGGTGCTTGCCTACCTCTGACATCTCAGACACCTAGAGGGACTGATCCAGATGCACCAGTTTTCCATTATTTACTGGCCTTCACTGACTGCTGCTGTGAATGCACAGATACTTTTGCAAGCTGAATACAATCAAATGAGATGGTAAAGCTGGATTTTTGATGTTTGTGTCTGACAGGCTGAAAGGAAGAAGGCTCAAAAAATTACGTGCAAATGGAAGAGGAATGTGTATTTACCTCTTTAGGGCACACCTACATATGTAACTTTACAGAAACCCAACACTGCACTGACCAAACCTTGAAGGACACAAAGACCACAAAAGCATGAGACTCTCAAGAAAATGCAATTTCAGCTCTCCAGAATAGTATAGCTCTATATTAAGCACTGAACCTGAAATAATAGACTCTGGCCTTCAGATCTGGTGCAGTGCTGGATCCCAGCAATTTGAGGTATCATGGTCCACTGTCTGGCAAAGACAAGAGCTGAGATCCGTAGGCCCAGATTCAAGAGCTTCTCTTGAGAACTCAACTGATTTTGAATATGAGCTCCTGGGGATAGCCTCTGCAGCCAGTGCAGACTGGTGGCTACACAAGGGCATTCAGCACTGAGGCGTGCAGGACCTCCGACTGCTCTGCTCTTGGCGGAGACAACCCAAGAAACTCTGCTCCTAGCCCAGATCCACCAGCAAAACAGGTAGTTGTGAAAGTGCAGGTGAGTTCTAGGAGTGATTAGAGCACACAAGTGAAAATGATTGCTGTGAAGTAGGGGTGTTCAAAAACTTCCTTAATGCAGAAGCTGTTGTCCTATCTTTACAAGTGTCATGGTTTGAACCCAGCTGGCAACTGAGCACCATGCAGTCGCTTGCTTCCTCCCCCTGGGGGGGAAGAAAAAAAAGTAAAACAACAACTCAAAGAGAGAGAGGAAACTGGTAAAGTGAGTGATACACAACCAAGCCCTGCTTCCTGACTTCCCAACGCTGCCACCATGCTGAGCTGCTGCTGTTTGAAAAATCTGTTCCCTTCCTGGCTAGGCCCCGCCTTGTAAGTACTGGGCATGATGTCAGCATGGTATGGAATATTGGCTGGTTCAAACCCAGGACATTGCCCACCCCTTATTCTATACCAACTACACCATGCCCAGATCCACTGCTTTACCTGTCATATATATTACATATGCACAGATAACATTCCCTTAGTCTACGGGACATCTCTCTAAAATGCTCGTTGAGGTAATTTAATCCATTACCTTGGGGCTTCGTCTATCATTACGATCTCAGGGCAGGAGAGATGGTGTGGATTATTGCATGCCACATCCAGAGCCTGAGGCTGGTGCACCTGGTGTGGCTCCCATTCATGATCTGCCGGTTGAAGATGTTGATCCTGAGGAAATTGCTGGGCACCAGCTGATGAAGCCAGTTCCAGTTCCATCACCACTGCCCCTTGTTCAATTTCAAAGTCCATCCTTCATTTGCCAGCTGTTCTCATCCCAAATTAAATCCCCCTAAGGCACACATCGGAATTCCCCGTCCTTTTGCATTATCCAGCATGTGCACCCAGGTTCTTGAGCAAAAGCAATCCTGTGGATGGGTTTGCCTTTGCCTGAAACAGGACTAACACAGACTGAGTTCCTAATATATTCCTCATGTGTGCTACGAGGACCTTATCCCCTTCTACACTGCATGGGAGTTTTGATTGGGCTGGGACAACTTGATTGGCAGATCCTCTACTGTTAACTAACTGGCTTTTGCTAAGTGTGTTTGAAGGTCCCACCCCCTATTCCTCTCAGTGTAGTGTTTATCAGTCCATTGTACCATTTGTTTTTCCCCAAAGCTGGTGCTTGGTAGGGGATGTGATATACCTTCTCAATGCCATGCTCTTTGGCCCAGAGGTCCATGAGGTTTTTTTGGAAATCTGTTTCATCTGACTCAGTTCTTTCTGGAGTTGCCCAGCTGACCACATAACTTTTCCCAATATTTTACTAATTTGTCAGGATCTTGCACTTGTTCAGGGGTAAGTTTCCAAAATCGTGCAGGGCACCATTGTCCTAGGCATTTGGCCCATGTTCTCCCACACACCCTGCCACTTATAACCCTCCAGCCTTGGGGCAGATCTCTGGGTGGTGTTGTTAACTGTGTAACCCTAAACAAGACCTGAGACACTTTCAGGAGATGTAACGATAAAAGCAAACTGGCCTGGGCATCGCAAGGGTACTAAAAATTCTCAAACGCTGAAAAAGTATCCTCCCCTGTCTTGCCCGTGGGTTGGATGAGGTTACTGATACATGGCAATGCTGCATACAAATACCAAATTAACCTCGTAACTGATTGTATCATATGACAATATAATAGTCCTGATCTGTCTCCCAGAGATGATAAACATCATCACAGGGAATACACAGAGTACATAAGGGTTTCCATAACACCACCATGTGAGCAAATGGACCCATACGGTGAGCAAGGACTGCTCAACTAACATACAAAGTGTGTATAGCAAAACTGTTTTAACACGCTTGGCTCGATTCTGTTGTTATTTCAAACCTTCGTATTGCCCCACGTTGGCATGAAAAAGGACTGTTGAGGTTTGAACCCAGCTGGCAACTGAGCACCACGCAGTCTCTCACTCCCTCCACTCCCCCTCTGAGGGAGGGAGGGAGGGAAAATAGTGAAAGTAAAGCCACGTGTTAAGGTAAGGAGAGTTTACTTGAGCAACTCAAAGAGAGAGAGAGAGAGGAAACAATAATGCAGCGAGTGATACACAACACCCTGATTACCACCACTGCTGCCATGCCAAGCCATGCCAGCCCAAGCCACTGTTTGAAAAAACTTGCCCCCTCCCGGCTAGGACCCTCCCTCCCCCCTTATATGTACTGGCCATGACGTCAGTATGGTATTGAATATCCCATTGGCTGGGCTTGGTCCGCCAACCCTGCCGCGGGACATTCAGAGGTACTGGGCATGACGTCAGTATGGTATTGAATATCCCATTGGCTGGCTTGGTCCGGCTATCCTGACTGTGGAAATTACCCAGCCAAACCCAGGACAATGAGTAAGTCACCTTCTGTTGTCACTGGAAAAAAATCCTTCTGCCATGAAAAATGTAAGGCTATAGAAAAAAAGGACTATTAATGAAAGCTCCACAATAATGGTGCAAACTCCAGCATAAGTGATCAGGAAATCTTACTGAGTTAGCCAAAAATGTGTTGCTGGAGACTGCTGTTGTTGACCCTGGAGACCCATCACTCGTGCTTGCCCCCGCTGGTGCCTCTTGTCCTGGTCCCTTTGGCACAGACACAGGTCAGAGAGGCTGAAGGGAGCCTTTTCCCTGCCCCAGCCTTGTGCTAGCATTTCCTGGCCCTGACCCCAGAATTTGCCAATGTCCAGCCAGCCAGCGACACCCCCAAGCACCCCAGAGAGAAAAGTATGCTGCTCCTCTGCTTCCCGCCTGCTCTCCATCAGCAAACGCCCTCAAGATTTATGGGGTGACAATCAAAAAAATGTAGCTGTAAATAACTCTGAAGCTCAACATACATTTGAGTGTGCAGTATTTCCCACATATATTGTTAGATTTTATATGCATGTATAACTGTACTATAACATTTGCATTTTGGTATGTGCATGTAGGAAGTAGATTTCAGAGGCACATCTAAGACTATTCACCAAATATGAAATGTCTCAAAAAAATCTTCCTGCATAAACACTTACATCCTCATATTAGCAGGAAAGAGTCTCAATACAATATGATTTATCCAGCTTTATTTGAAAATACAAAATTTTGAGAATGCTAAGAGAATAGCAGTCCATTTATAGACTTAAAACATGAGAAAGTCACCCACTAAATACTTGAAGACTTTGAATCAATTCGAGAAAATTAAATCCTATTAACAGAAATACTGTGTTTACTAGAGATAGTAATCACGAAATTGCTGAGCTCTCATGATTACAATTATTTTGAAAATATATAATGCACATAGCAAATAGAAATCTGGCTTTTATTCAGTTAGTTATACCGGATGTATGATTCAGAAAAGATATCAGATCATCACATATGTTACTATGGCTAGTCTTAAAAAATATGGGGTAATTCTAGCACTATAGAAGTATGGAACTTAGCCCATCCTCAACACTGCTCAGCTTCACAGCACTGTTTTTCATTTGAGGCCATTCATCTGGTTGTAATGCGGTTCAAAACATAAGTCTTTTCGTTATGAACCACTGCCTGTTTTCTGCAGTCCCATAGACATCAAGTCCTACTTAAAGCAGCCCTTCAACTTATTGGCTCCCCTGTGTACCTTCATAGTCATACTTGTGAAAAATTGCACAGAGAAAAAGCTCCACTTGAGGTAAGGCATTTCAAATATCTAATTCCATCTTACCTTCTTATTTTTCCTTTGCTAAGGGAATGTTATAGGTATAAAGGAGCTTCAGGTTGAAAAACACAGTTACTGTCTGTTAAAGAACACAACCTGTTTGTAGTGTAGTTAGACCTATATAAGACACTGGGCTCCGTAAATTGAAAGAAATATGCAAATACCATGTAGATGCATGCATGTATAAAATAATATCCATGCCTGTCTTAATTCCCTTGTTTCTGTGACTTCATATGTGCCAATGGTGGACAAGACTGCCTTCCTTACAGCATTATTGAGGAAACGATGCAGGTCTCCACCCAGTTGCATCACTGTGGACAGAATTGCCAAGACCCGGTTGTGCTGGGACAACAGCTGGCAGCAATGTTATGTCTAATCCCACCCCCAAGATTGCCATGACTCCTCATGGGCAGTGGGGCTGCGTACTAGTGCTCTGCAGGTGGGACCTCACCACAAGCCAGGCAGCTCTGTCCCTCACAGCACTGTCACTGAAGTACTTGCAGAGAAAGGGTCCCTCCCAATGAGGCTGGCAAGTGTAGGTGCCCGAGGGATGTGATGGATTAGCCCCAGCTGTAGAAATCAGACCACCTTCTCCACATGTGCACCCCTCTGTACCACGTACGTTGCTTCAGCCTGACTTCAGCAAAGGTAACATGAGCACATTAATGTACTCTGGAGTTTGGAGGAAGGGAGAGATGCAGGACGTGGATATTAAACACCTACTTTCCTCTTTCCAGAAGGGTAAAGAACAGAGTGGAGTGATGGTTCTTAGATAAGTGAATTTGCTGAATTCATTGCAAGGAGAGATGTGAGACACCACAGTACAGGAGACCCTTGGAGAGGAACAGCTAGCAGAGAGCAACATGAAGGACCAGCCATTCGCTTCAGGACTTTCTGGGCAAACTTCAGTCTGAAAAAGAGGAGCATGAGGGGAGATTGCTAATAGTTTCTAGATACATGAAAAGTTGAAGAGTGAGAGAATTAATTGGGAGCAGAAAGAGAGCAATGTGATTGAGTTAGCAAAGAGGTGACTTAGGAAAACCTGCTTTGCAAAGTCAGTTGTGAAATTTACGTCTCTGACCTTCCTCACACAGTGTCTAGGAAGCACTTGCTAAAAATAATGTAGATAAAGGTGGTTCTGCTTTGGGAAGAAACCAGTTGCGTTATCTCCTAGGGGCCTTCCCAGGCCCATGCTCTTCTGCCCATTTGATACTACAAATACCTGGAAGTTCTGCTCCAACTCTTACTTGCTAAGGCTGAACATTGTGCAGCAGAACGAAAAGGGGCTGTTGTAAGTAGCTGAGGCTGGCTGGAGTTCCCTGGAGCTTCGTGGCTAGTGTAGAAGTGAATCTTAACAGCTGTTCATAAAAAAAAATTGGTGACAAAGTGCTCTTAGTTATCTTTTTCATAACTAACAAGCTTGCTTTTGTTTTATCCTCCAGATTCTGATGTTTCAGCTGAAAATAAACTTCTGAAGCATGGAACTGCCACTGTTTCATATCCTATTCTTACCTGTGCATCACTGAGAAAGCAGAGTGTTCTCTATTCATTCACTTCTGCAGCTATTAACCAGCATCAGAAATAATTAAGCTATTTTGCCCAGCAGAAAATTCTTTGAAAAAAGTGCTTCACTGAAAGGAACATCTTCATTATTCCCCCCCATCTATTATGCCAAAGCCTTATTTTCTCTGCTGCAAGCTGTAACTTCCTTGCACCTCTGTAGGTATGTTTTGCTGCCTGTCTCAGCTTTGGAAGACTTGGGTCTTCCAAGCAGCATCATAAGGAGAAAAAATGGGTTCAGTGGAAAACACGTATAAAATATACTTTTAATTTTGGTGTGCCTGGAAAACTAAGAGCATAAGCTAGGTGGATTAGGTGACTCATGCTGCTTGCAGGGGTGTTCTACCCTGAAGGTTATGGATGAATTCCTGAAAAAAATCTGCAATATATCAGGCTCTTTCTTGACAGCAGCATGGCTAATGATTAGGAGAATCCCATCTTCACTCCCTAACAGCTCATTCCTCCCCCCTGTTCTCTGTGCATGCTCTGCTATTCTGCTTTTGCTAATAGTGGTCAGAAATCAAGTGAGCCTTACAAAATATATACTGCAGTTGCCACTCAAAATAGACCTCAGGAAAATTTAGAAAACAGCATGATAATAATTGTTTTCATCTAGCCAAGAGAGAAGCTCAGCATACTGTACTGGGAATCACTAACCAGGAACAGTAATGGGGGTGGTTTCAGGCTTACAAGTCACTCTGTTTTCCTTGTTATTTATTAGGATGGAGAGAGCAACAGGCATGAATGACACAGGGTGACGAGCACAAAGCCAGCCTTATGATCGAAGAGCCTCAAGCAAAAAAAAAAAAAAAGAAATCTTATCTCTGACTGCAGGAGGAAGAAATTCCTCTGCAGCAATAAATCCAAAGGAACAGGACCAGACTCTTCATTACATCCTTTGATTCAGCCATAACATCCGAGCAAGCATCCTGTGCAGAGGCAGAAGACTAAAAGATGAATCAGCTGGACATTTTTGGTGTTGTCTAATAGAGGCATACCCTCTTCTACAATTATCATCCTGCCAGGGTGATCCCAGTTCTATCCCGAAAGGTCTTTGAATACTTGTCTGCTTGTAGTGCATGAACTGAAACTGTTGCTCCGTTGCTCCGTATTATCATTATGATTTGTTATTTGTGCTCCTCTGTGGACCCTTCGATTACAGCTGACTGTCCTAAGTTTCCCCCAAACACTGATGTTTTGTCTTGTTTTTTCTAAAATAATGGTTTCCAGAAGACATTCCCCACCACACAATGAGCATTTCAAAGCAACGATGTATTTGGAGGCAACCTAATACCCCAGTGGCTCTTTCCAACCTCGGCACTGCTGTGTGGCTGAGGATGCTTTCACCCTCCTCCCAACCTTGAAATGCCAAATAGATCCTGACTACAGATGTTGCAAATGATATAATGAGATCGGATTGTAATTCAGATGATGATTTTACTGCCAAGAAAAATCTTAGCAGTGACTACAAACCTAGCAATGTTCTCCAGTAAGACAACAATATTTACAGTAGGTTTCCAGCCACAGCAGCTCCATGGTGCATCCAGGCATCTGTTTACAAAAAGTTCAAAGCAGTTGAATTGGCTACTGCAAGAGATGACCAATATGCCATTCTATTATGACATACCTCCATGCATACTACCACCAAACGTTACAATACATTTTACAGACATAAACGCAGAAATAGCTGCTTATATAACTTTGATGTTGTGGCACGAACTTTCATCACAGAAACAAACACTGAGGAGAAATCCACTGTCGGGTGACTGACGCAGGCAGAGTTGTCCTCTATATGTGTTGAGCAATCAAAACTTTAGCTGCAATGGAGGCTTTAGCACCACCCTAACTCTTAACTTCCTGACACGTGCTGATTTGTATCACAGCCTTCATGTTTTTTAAACAGACTGATTCCTGTATGTTTAATACGGAAGCTGCTGTTTGCTGTGGAGTTTCCAAAATTTATATGCCTGCAGGATATTTAAAAATATTTCCAAACCTGCCTATCAAGGCAGGTTTTTCTCCTGTCAAGAGTGTTTATGTAGTAAAACCAAAGATCTCAACAAATGCCCTACTTGAAACTTTGCCTGTATACAGAGCTTGAGGTTTGTATAAAGCAGGTGTCAGTTATATGCAGTGGTTCTCCACACTACTGCTCCATTCCCTACATTACTAACTCCGTATTCAAATATAGCAGGTTTGCTGAAAAATACATTGCAACTGACAACATACAGATTTAATCTACATTAAAAAAAAAAGGATTGAAGGATTGCAAAGATTACAGGGTAATATATCACTTTAATATTGTCCACTTCAGGGCTACTAAACATATTGTAACCAGCAGGATAGGAAGACCCTACTAGGAGGAAGGGATGCCTTCTTGCAGGGAAGGTTTTAAGGTGATTTTATTTTGGTTTTATCACGGGGCACATGCAAGGGAGAAGCCACAAGAAGAATACTTAGAGCTCTCCACAGTACAGTGCAACCGTGCATACAGCCATGGTTTGATGGTCAGGAGGTTTGACAGCAGAAGGGGCTGGAGCAGCAGCTGAGCCCCATTCCCAGTGTTGCTCCCAAGCAGAACCAATCCTACAGCACCCAATTCTACTGCCTGACATGAGCCAGGAGACAAAGTACACAGGTTTTAATGAAGGTGTTCTCCCTGCTTTGTGATGACCCCATAGCAATCCCTCAGTCAGGGGCTGCAAGTAGATAGCATGCAGCTGTACCACACGGAAGTGCACTGCGAGCCATGTAAGGTTGCTGGCAGCATGATTGGCCCCAGCGCTTGGCTTGACCCAGCACAGAGCCAGCACTGCCCGGTGACACCCCTTCCTTTAATGGATGGTGACGATGATGTTGCATGACTTTTCCAAAGACAAAAGGAGGCATCGGGTGCCCTCGTTCTCCTCTGGTTCTCCCAAGCTCCAGGCCCTCTCCTCCCAGACCTCAGGAGTCCTTCATCTACTTCTGGGATGTTTCTAGATCTTTGACATTTTGCTGCTATTCTGTCTCCCCTTAGTGCACCCTAATGCAGTATGCAGTGTGAAGTTCTCCCTGCTGGCATTTGCCTTTTTATTTGTTGTCGGCAGCTACTTTCCCTCATCGATGCTCTCCAACTGCAGTCTGAGATAATCGCCTCCTTTCTGTGGGGATTTATAAAGCCTATGGCTGCCTCTGTGCTGTCCCTGCTCTGCAGTTCTCTTCTCCTACAGCTGTCTGGGTACTTGCTCTGCTTTCCTCCAGAGACACCCCTGAGAGCCCATTGTCCCACCACTATGCACGAAAAGGTCTTGACATGAAAGAGAAGCAGACTCACCTTTTCCTAACTACAACCAACTTGTCTGCATGCACAGAGGAACAAAAAGTTGCAAAAATATTGTTCAATAAGTCAATAACTATTTTGGATGGACAAAAAGCACAAGGCAAGGCAAGGAAAAGACTGTACTAGACAATGAGCTTTAGAAAAATATGCTCCCATGAAATTTTCTTCCTTACAGGGGGAAGTTAGAAAGAAAAGCATGCTCTTGGAAGAAACTGTAGTAGTTCCCTTCAGGAAGCTCTATTTCAGGATAACACAAACTATGTGCTGGTTGAATTAATATTTAACATGGCTGAAAAATAATATCACCCTATTACAAGTTCCTTCCCAAAATGGGCACAAGCCAAATTCCATTCTAAAGTAATACCTATAGAAATGCAAGCAACTCATAGGAGGAAGATACTATCATAAATCAAATAAATGTTTAAGTATTCTGTTCATAATTAAAAAAAAACTAAGAAGTTAATGACAGAAAAAAAATTACAGGTATCTTGACATTCTGTTGAATCACCTTTACTGCTGTGGTTGATAAAGAATCTGTTAATTCAGAATTGTAAAAAAATCGGGATTCTTTTCCAGATCTGGAATTTTCTTGGGAAAAGATGTGCAATGTTTTTTGCCAAACTACACAGGCACACGTGTATTTTAAAAGCATGTTATTAGGGTAGAATCAAACTCTTTTTTTCACCAGTGTTTTGAATCTTTCTAGGAAGAATAAAGTATTTTTCAACTTTCCTTATTAAACATACATGTTTTTTCTGGATATCACAAGTCCTCTCATTAGCTATGACAGTGAAACACCAGCCCTTTGGAGCCTGGTTCAAAGAGGTCTACATTTTCAGTTTCTATTAGTTGCGAATGTTTTCTGTGGCTAAGATTCATGGCTGTACAGATGGTCTATTCATCACGTTAGGCTCAATAACCTCTCAAAATATATGGGGGAAAGCATGTTTCCACTGAAGCCAATGTTAAAATGCCTATTACTGCAATGGGGCTACGATTTCACTCACGGGGTTTAAACGGCACACTGACCTTTGGGAGGTCCTCTGGAGAGGAGGGGAATTCGTACGGTGTGTGTATTGCTATGTTTGATAACAATGTTTCTAGAATATACTGTTTCTGTAGAATATATTATTGCAAAAAGCAGGCATGCCATTTGTCAAAGCAATTTTTCAAAGCTGAATTTGTTCAATGCTTTTTTGTAACTAATGGCATTATGGAGACTCCTGATTTAATTATTCAGCAGTGTATTCTCTCTTTTGATGGATGTCATTGGTCATTAATCTTCTTACTTCTTTTTCAATTAGCCCTATATAGATTTTTGGCCTGACTGGTTAACCCTTAACATGCACCCAGCAGAGAGGGTGCAGCACTAATCTGACACATAACATGAGACAAGGATATACACAAGGATTGCACTCTCTCATCAATGCTAATGCTCACACACAAAATTTACAAAGACTTATTGACCTAGAAATTTCTTTGTCAGCTTCTTAATTTTCCTTCTCTAAAAATGGGTTTAAAATCAGATTTACAATTCTAATATTCTGTCTTTGTGTCATTCCATCCTGAATTAAAACCAATTATTTATTAAAAATACCTCTTGCAGAACTTCAAAACAGTGTGGCAGACTGCGCATTCAGGATTTCAAAGCAAACCCCCCTCAAAGCAGAAATACTGAAAGATGACTCTAAATGTTTTGTTAAAGAAAATTACTCTTTTAAACACGCTGTCGTTTCTCCTGTGTGAAGACTCGAGGACCAGGAGACCGTGTGGAGAGTAAGTGCACAAAGAATGTCCTGATTTTTAAATTGAACTTAGAAAACAAAACTATTAATAACAGATCAAGGCCTTAAAAGGTTAGGGCAACTTACTGGTTATATAATAAGAATACATGTGGCAGAAAGGTGTAGAAAGCTTTGGATAGCAAAATTGTTTGCAGATGGCAAAGCTGTAAGCGAGTATACAAACCATGACAATGAGAACTGTATCATAGAACTTAATTTCAAAGGCAAAGTGCAGGAAAGGACTATAAAAGACTATGTGAAAAACCTACCAAAATATTTGCCTGTTATTTTTTTATTTCAGGAACAGCGAAAGTTCCTTAAGCACCATCTTACCTGACAGAAGTTTCCTCTCGCTCACTGCCAAGGGAACATTCGTGAGAGACACAGGAGAAATCATATTAACGCACATTTCACCGAATCCTTCCTCTCTGAATCTTCAGTTTTGGTGTCTAGCATCCCAAATGTATGCATCAAGGGACACATGTTGTGTCCCATGGTAAGTGCTCAGCTGATGGGTGCAGGTGCAGTGGTGGCTGGGCAGATGTTGCAGCACTGGCACGTGGCAGCTGCCTCTCAGTGGGCAGCCTTGGGGCAATCATGCAGACCCATGGAAAGGAAGGGGGGCCATGTGGAACCCGCTGTGATCAGGCCGACTCAGATCTCTTCACAAAGACATGTTGTTTTTCCAACAGTTGTATTTTACTGTCCCACAACCTTGTCCTGAGATCTATCTGAGGCAATTGTTGATACTTTCTTATGTACATTGTCATGCCTAAAAACTGAAAGATGTTCTCTAAGTCTTCATTTCCTTCAGAGAAAACCTTTCTCTCATTCATCTTCCCTTTGAGGAGCTCCTTGCCAAGCAGCGCAACATGGCTCTCTCAGCTTCCCTTACGAGTTAAACCATGCAGCACAGCTCAAGAAAAGATTGACACAGAGTATTGCAAGTGAATTCAGCTCTCCTTTCAGTTAGATAAGGTACCTATTTGCAGTGTCAGCTGGGCTAGACCTCAAACATCACATGACAGAAAATAACACTGTCATCTTGGAGGACAAATGCTGGGAATTTGACTGCCCTTTGTCTGTCCTTCATCCTAAAAGACGTGACATGAGACCTGCATGTTGAAAGCAAAGCTGTGGCTGTGATTTCCAGGTGGTGTATAAAGCTTGGGAGTTTTGAACTGTGCCCTTCCAAATTCCCACATAGCAGAGAAGAAGCATGACCTGGATGTCCCAGAGCCTCAGAGAGCCTCCACCTGGTGTGACCTCTGGGAGCATACAAAACTGAGTGGCATGCAGAGAAACCCAGAGATTTCTCTAAAATGTTCCAAATCGCAGCATTAATTCAAGGAATATGCAGATATCAAGATGATTTAAAGGAGATATGTTTTCTCCTTCCCATCAGATATTCTGGACTCGCAACTGAGACTTTTGCCTGCAGAATTCCAAATCAGGGCAGTCAGCCCCCGTTTGGTGATTACTACCACTAAGGCCACTAAGGCCACATACGTGCAATTAATAAAACCAGCTTATTTACCTTCCATTGGAGTTAGTGAGCTGCTGTAAAGCACCTCTTTTACCAGGTGCAGCTATCATCCTAGATTTTTGATCTTTTTTCACCAGTTTATGGGAAAATATGGATTATGGGTGAGTTTCTACTTTACAGACAACTAAATCCTGGGGAAACTATCTGTACGGTCACTGTAAGTGTGGAGGGAAAAGAAACACTTTCTTTCAAAGTTTAATTCAGCTCTCTGCTTTGGAGTCGTTAATTCTTTTTCCATACGGAAGCAACGTGAGGGCTAAGTACTTAAGAGATCATAAGGGACTTATTTCTCATAGGGCACAGCCTCTGGTGCCACCTGGAAAGGAAACATAATCACTGTCTTTAGGAAGTCTGATTAAACATGCTTCATAATGACTACAGCATGAGAAGAAGCATCACAAAAACAAGTGAAATAATACTGAAACAAAGACAGGCTCATTTAAAAGAGCTTGATTCTAGAGTATGAAACTGCTTGTTTAATAGTCTTGCTAGTATCCACTCCTTTTCTGTCTTAAAAATATTTACCAATTACTTTCCAAGGTCACTGTCCTTCAACGGTCCCATTTTTTCCTGTTTGGTTTTCTTCCACTTACAAGATGTTCCAATAAGGATGGATGTATTTATATAGTCATATGATGCATCCGAAAAAAGTAGTGTACCTTTGGCTCACTGCTCCCTCGGTAAAAAACCTTGCCTCCTCTCCTACAGGAAATGGCCAGGCTGTAACTGTAAATCACCAGAACTTTTATTTATTTTATGCATTTGTTCTTGGTAAAGCAAACATTATATCCCTGTTGGTAAATATTGTATCTCCACTGATGAGCAAAGCATGGAAGGATTGAATGTCTAGTTTGGATAAACACTCAAGAATTTAGCATTTGTCCAATATTAAACTCCCAGAAAATAAAAAAATGAAGAGAAGCATCTAAAAGGTGACACCTTCTGTCCTTCACCTGCTAGTCATGGGCTTCACCAGTAACACTGCTGTAGAGCACATGCTCCTCTTCCTCTTGCCTTTTAACCACTGCTAAGCAGAGGGCTTTTCAAGGTGGGGGAATTTGTTTAGGATTCAGGGATGGACTTAATCATGCTTGTCAGCAGCTCCGAAACCACGCAGGCTTGAGTACCCCCTTCTGGCTTGCCTTGCCTTGCCTTGCCAAGGTTCACAAGGAAGGAGCAGGGGCTTGGCAGAGGACGCATTTAGGGACTTTTCATGCTGCTAATGGGTAGATTGCAGGGGAGAAACTCCTGGAAGATCCTATTAGGCCTGATTTCACATTTTTTCTTTTAAATAATTCTCCCTGTCTTACAGCTTTCCAGGTAAAAGTCTATTTACTCCTCTGGTTCTGCACCATAGGATCCTGTGTGCTGAAGCTCATCTTCACCAAAAAATGAATGTATGATGTCTTTTTTCCTGCTTCCACACAGGGAGTCAGCTGTGGGAACAGGTACTGCTCAGAAAATTCCTGGAGAAGAAAATGTGGTTTGAGCTAGATCAGCTCTGGCTGCGCAGACCACAGGTCAGGCAGAGGAGAGGAGGTGGTTCCTGGCTTGCTTTGGATGGCAGCTCCCATTAAAATAATTGAAAAACTGCAGCCACATTGTGATCAGACTGTGTATTGTAGGGGATGCGTCTACATCTGAAAACACACCTATGACCCCTTCTGTGCTGCATAGTCAAAGAAAAAAATACCTGTTCATTTGCTGCTTCTCTTCCGCAGTCGTTTTTATAGATGCTATTTCTTTTAGAGCTGAATCATTCTTTTTCAAACTTGACTTCTTTGCGTACATGAAATGTTTTTCATCAGATTATATTTATGGAGAAGGCAAATGCTAATTTAATATCTGTCAAAAGATTTTGCAAGATTTCCCATGAGGTCTCATGATGGTGTATCAGCATGTAATTAAAGAAGAGGGCCAAGTCAGTCTCTGGTGTAAGTCCTGGGAAGGCAGCGATGTTACGTCAAGGAAGTGTTTTATCCTACTGCAGTCAGTTCAAGCTTGCCTGACATCTTGATATTTTAAATTTCTCTGGCTTCCTTCTTTTTTATGTTTTCTTTTCACTACCAGTTCTCATTCATTCGTATTTCAATTCCAAATTTCATTTTTCTTTTTCCCATTCCAATCATCCATGTGAAAGTGTGTCAGTTGTCACAGATTCCTTTGATATGCAGGTGGGTTTTACTTTGTTTTATTCATGTACTGGTTATCTGCTTATTTATAATTTCATCCCCAAACAGATTGATGCCTGCTCCTCTCTGATTTGAACAGCAAGAGGCTTGCAATAGAATAATAACACATGGTGTTGTGATAATGCCTAGAGCTTTAGCTAGGATTCATAACTTTTCCTATGCCTCCTTGAACTTTTCCACACATCCCGCATATTAATTTATAAAGAGAGGTTTCTATTTTCAGCTGTTCTCTGTTATGGCCGTACATCCAGTTAAGTTACACTCCAGCTTCTCTGAGCCCATCTCATGTGTTCGAGTGCTGCATGTCACCTGACATCTCCATCAATGTCCTTGGTTGTTGTGACCACCCCTGCTGGCAGCTGGCCACGAATGCTGCTGGCCTCTGCAGCTTGAGATCACCCTTTTGTCCGCAGGGAGGGTACATCTGCGGGGCCCAGTGCAGCACTGTGCAGAGATGTCTGCACCACGAGCCAATTACAGGCAGTACACGGACATTACAGATGAGCCTCTGCCCAGGCTGATCTGCTCTGCAGAGAGGTGGGATGCTGGAGCCAAGGCAAAGGTGCTGCTAAAATGGCAGTATTCCTTCAAGAACTTCTGCAAGGTGGCTCAAGGCTTTCAGGTTTCTTTGTATGCTGATACATGATGCTGTGTGGACAGACATAAAGTGCTGGAGTGATTCCTTCTTTTGCTGGAGTACATTGGTATGTCATCAGCAGGTTTCTGCTTGTGCTGGAGCTCTAAGGACAGACACAGGAAAAGAACATTCAGCTTGCATGAAGCTTGGCCACAAATATCTAGAGTGACTGTAGTTACAGTACAAGAAGTGGGGGAAGAGGGGTTTTCTATGTTTCTTTCATTGAAAGGATTGGGTGAGTAAGCATGGTCTTGAAAAATCAAGATTCCGGATCTGCTGGAAAAAGACAGCATCTGTGTGATCAAACCAGGTTTCTAAATAGAAGTGTGCCAGTGGATGCTAAATCCTCTCACCAAGTCACCTGCCCTATGCTTCAATCCCCTCTTGGCAAAATGGAGGGACTTCTCTACCCCGCAGGAGGAAGCTGTAGCCACTGCCTTCAAACACATTTCACACCCCCAAGCCCCCGTGACCTCTCTTGGCTCTTCTACCTCCCTGAACTCAGCTTCACACTGGCAGCCCTCAGACCCTCCTCTGCCACCATTCTGCTCTCTCCCAGCTCTCTACCTTACAGACCCTGCTCCTTTCCGATTCACTTCCCTGCCTCCCAAAAGCTGAATTTTGCTCATCGCACCCTTAGTGATCCTGGTTGCTCCTCACAATCCCACGTTTGTCCAGCATGGATACTTTCCTTTTATACTAGATTTGCTCTAATACAGACTTCGCTACCACATGTCCAGTTGCTGACCACCAAAATCGGTTCCTACAGCCCAGCCTTTTCCAAACAGCAGTCTGGCTGTCCTCCAGGCTGTCTGCAGGACAGATATTTGAGGGAGAAGCTGAGAAAAGGAAGGCCTGGCACAGGATCTGGGTTCCTCTCCTTCAAAAAAAGCTGCAGGGAGCAGCAGTTATTAAGTCTGTGTTCAGGATCCCCACAGACATTGTTAATGGGAAGACAACTGGGAGCATCTGTTGAAAACTTTGAGAGGACTGTTAGAGAAATTAAGATCAAATCAGTGACTTGCATGGTGTATTTATTTTCTAAAATGGAAATTAAGGTTCTAATTAAGCATTTTACGTAATTAAAATCTTTTATATGGAAAAATGAAGACTCTGCTACAGCAGTAATAGGAAGTACCAAAATAGTTTGGACGTGCTAAAGATAATGCAGATAATTAAATGTTCTCCATGCTTTGGTACTGTCTCCAGCCAGATCGGGTAATTAATGCTTGCCTGTGCCAGATGCTGGATTACTCCTGGATCCTGCTGAGCACAATACGATTCTCCCACAAGCTCCCATTCGTGATGAGGTGAGCTGAGATAACCTCACTGCTATTACGAGTCTCTGTACTTTTTATTCAGTAAGATGTATCCCTCGGAGAGCTTGAGAGTCCCGCTCTGCTCTGCCGCGAACATGAAGAGCAGGCACCTGTTTGAGAGCAGAGCCCTTTGTAGCCTGTTGGGTATTTGGGGAGTGGGGATGAGAAAAAAGGGATGTACAGAGCCCAAATGCTTATCCTAGTGACAGTAATTGTGCGTAGTGTAAAAAAAGCAAGTCTTTCAGACAATATGGGGAGCAGAAAAAGATGCCTTTGCAGCAGGATATTTTTACTGGTGCTGACAAGTGAGAAACAAGAGAAAGTCAGGAGGAGTTTCCAGATATTGTTTCCATTTTGTCCATCAATTTAGGTTAGATTTAGATTCAAACATGAGCTTGTCTACTTTGTCTTAACTGCAGTTTTGCATTTGCAGCATGATCTCAAAACAACCGTTTACTGGAGTTTCCTGGTTTTCCAGCTCTCTGTGGGTTCTCTGGAGGTAGGAGGTTCTTGTACCCTTGTGAGAAACAAAAAACTTACCTATTCATGGGAGCATTTTGTTCTGAGATGTAAAAAATTCTCTTTTCTTCCCTCTGTGTTTCTTGAGCTCATAGCAAATTAGCTACTGTCAGCCAAGAAAAAAGTGAAACAGACCTCTCTGAGAAGCAATGTTCAGTGCCCTCACCTTTAGGATATACAGTTTCAGTTATTTTTGTTCCTTTAGTGCTTAAACATCCCTATGTAATTGTCATTTCTTTACACTGTGTCTTTCTTTATTTCACATATACAAATGCGCCTGACCATTGCAGAGGCAATGAGACAAGCAAGGTGGTCCTTAGTCAGAAACTGTATTGATTTCAAGAAGCAATTCAATTAAGTGGAGACTATAGGATTTGAGTCAGCCAATTTCACCCAAGTTACGGGGAAAACGTGCCTGAAATTGATTGATGTGGAAGCAGCACTCACATGTGCATTGAGCACTCATAGCCTGTAGGCATCATGAATGCTGTATCAACACTAATATAAATCCGATAGTGCGTGGCCCAAAAGTAGATTTGTCTTTGACAGATCTTTAAAAGCTGCACAGGGAAGTTCTGCCTCTGAGAACATCATAATTTTTCTTGACAGCAGGATGCAGGCTCAGCCAGGTAATCAATAACATGCTCTCACCCAGCTCACTGCTGAGTAGGATACCCCTAAATAAGAGCCCTCTCGTGACACTTCTTCCCTTTTATCAGCAAACAAACATCATGCTGCTGCTGTCAATAGCACTATCACCAATTCGAATGATGTAGGGAAGGCAGGACCTATGAAGGTGAGACACCCCCTGAATAAGAGTTCAATCCCATTTTGTTGAAGGCATTGTGCCACCTAACCCTGTTCATAAATGCATCAAAATCTGCCTTATACATGGAACAGCTCAGCGCAGCTGCCTTCCTCTTTGAAAACTGATTCAAAGGAGAAATCCTAATATGACACTAACGCATAATCTTCCTTTGAAGCCCATGGAGCCAACCACATCCTTACAGTCAGCACTTCCATGCTCTTGCTTACCTTAATATCCGCTGTCAACAGGGCTCTGAAGCTTTTGGTGATAGCTGATTTGCATTTGTCTTGCACAGGATCTCTCTGGAATACACCTCACACAGCCCGTCTAACCTCCTGGCTGGAGATGAGCCCATGCCATGGGCTGCTACACCATGTAGCTCAAGAGCATCTTCTCTGTAAATCTTCTCCCTCACCCTCACTCCCACCCTCATTGTCCAATGAGCGAGCAATGCAACTGTTCCCTTTAAAACAAGCCCACGGAGAAGCACCTGAGCAAAACCGTTCTCCCTGGCTCATGTTGTAAAGGCTTTACAGAAAGATTTCAATGAAAAATCTTGGTTGGAAAAGGCTGTTCTTATCTGCACTCCAGCAATTTCCAGCAAAATTTATGGTTTCTTTTATGTAGCAAATCCACTGTAAAAATGATTATATATACAAACATTGAAAATTTCCAGGTCCCAGAACACATAATAATATTTGCCACTTAATAAAGTCCTTTTCATCTTCAAAGCACTCTGCAAGGACCAGCTAATGAATCTTCAAGTTGTTCCTTTGAGGTTAAGTGATGTGCTCAAGGTCAAAGCTTGTTCAGTCTCAAAGCCAGGATTAGATATGAGCAGATTTTTGCCTCTGTGTTCCCGGCTTAACCCATGACCTTCACACGAGCAAACACTTGCCGTACTTTAACAGAAATTCAGATATAGAAAAATAACAAATTCTTTAAGGGGAGAAAAAAAAGGTTGGATGTTTCAGAAGTAATTCCTCACCTTTCCTCCAAATTATAACTGCACTGTGTGCTTTAAAAATAGCAGCCCACTGTGTTTCGCAGTTTGGCAAGAATGCTTGTCCACCTGCTTTGCCAGATGAGTCATTTTGTTTCTCAACAGCCTCTGCCTTTTTCTTCAGTCAAGCCATCCCCAGGCATACTTCCAGATGATGACCCGGTCACCTTCCTGGCAGATGCCAGCCCTATTCCAACATTACCCCCTGCCCTGTTTTCCCCAGTATTAAGTGTGTTTACTTGCCCCCTGAACTAGATGTAAAGAAGTCTTATCAGAGAGATCCAAGCACGATATAATTACATCACTGAGCACGTTTTGTTTGGGTCATGTAGACAGTTAATTCAGAAAATAAGTGCGGTGCACTTATCACTACAAATTTAACAGAATACTTTCTTATCAGTACAAATCTTGTCAAGGTGGGGTTTGGTTTTGGTTTTTGGTTTTTTTTTTAGCATTAAAGCAAGGGGGTGTAAATCATTGTAAACCTTAGAGAAGTTTAACTCCCTCAAGACTCAGGACTTGTTACAAAATACCTCCAGTTGCACACTTATCTTTAAGCACATGGACTTCCAGAGATAACGCAGTGCAATTTGAGTTACATAAAGTACTTAGTGAGCCCAGACTTAGCATGACTGGGGTGCTGCCTCTGTGGGAGCCCTGGTCCTACTTGGGTGGCCCTGCAGGGCTGAACACAGCTCTTCCTCTGTCTGCCTCCATCTGCCTCCAGCTCTGCTTGACATGCACAGTGCGTGCAAACCCAGCACCCGTAGGAAAAAATCTATCCCAACAGCTCAAAGGTGCACGACTCGGCCAAAATGAAAAACAAAATGTTTTTTCATTGTAGCTGGTTTGGAGTCACTCTAATTGCATGTGATTGTAATTTAGGCAGTTGGGGAGCAGATGGGAGAGAAGGGGACATCATGTAGACAGCTTCAAATGTCCTAAAATTTTCTGAAGTCAAGCCTGCAGTCTCTCTTTGGGTCTTGTAAATGTTAGTGAGCGCGTATTTACGATCCAAGGCTTACATTGCCCACTTAACTCATGTCTTCCAGATAGTGAACCATCACTCCCTCGCAGTCTTCCCATGGTGCCCTCCACTGGCAGCTTCAAGCTGCTCAACAGATAATGGAATGAATATTTTCAAAAACTTTTAAGTTCAATACAAGACTTTTATCAGCCATGTTAGAAGTGTCCGGGAATAATAATTACAATTTTGTAACGATCACTGCTATTCAGTAACAATAAAAAGACTGTGTGATACAAAAGACAGCAACAATCCTGGGAAAG
>NW_010402834.1:26208-28641 GCF_000710305.1 Buceros rhinoceros silvestris | reverse complement strand
GAAAGAGTAACCAGGTATTGGAATTTTCCCCGTCTGCCCACCTGCTAGAATGTACTGATGCAACTTACCTCTTCTTCTCTGATTTAGTGAATCTGAAATGCCCTTCTGCATAATCAAACTCCACTATATCAAAGATGACACAGACTAGCACTACCCCTCTCGTAATTTTAATATTAATGGAAGCTTCTACTGAGTTTTCTGTGGGACCTGGTCCCTTGCTTTGCATTAGGCACACCTCAAAAATGGGTTTTGCATCAAGACTCTGGGGGACACCAGCTCAAATCTGGACTGGGGTGGGAGGCAGCGCCATGCTGCTGGAACTGACATAGCCCTGGAGGATATGAAGACACTGTCCTAGGTCTCAGCATGCTTGGCACTATGTAACGCAGGTTCTTCCAGCATCTGCTGTAGTCGGGATTTTTTGGATGTATTTCTGGATTTGAGTGGTTAAAGTCCTCCAAAGTCCTTTTTGAGGCACTAAGACCTTTACTGGTTCTAACCCAAAGCATATAAGTAAGAAGAATTTGAAGTTTCTGCTCTCTCCATAAAGATGTCTAGCTGTCTTTCAAATTCATTCCTGTTATTTGCTTCAATAGCTTCACCTAGCCATGATATAATCCACTTGCTTATTACTTTTTTGATTGAAATAGCTGTGCCTGAATTCCCCTTTCATTCTTAATTTCCTAGTTTTTAGACTGAATCTCTTGTTTTTCCAGATTTCTCATCAAACTGAAGAGTTTATCTCATTCCAGTTGAGCAAACCTTTTTACAACCATAATATTTCTTCAGGTCTTCTTTTCTCTGATTTTTCTGACAAGAATAAATACTTTCTTTTTGAACAAATGTAGATTAAGTCTGCTTATGCTTCCATCTCCAGAAAGGCAGAAAGCTATCTGAGAAAGTAAGCACATCAAAAGCCTGCATTTCAATCCTACGAGTACCCTATTTAGCAATAGCAACAGGGTTTTAGGGGTGAGAAATCAAACATCCTACATACCAATTTCCATCTTCCATTACTTTAACAGCTCTAGACTTTTTGAGCTAGCAGAGCAAGGTGTAGCTTCTCTCATGGCTGAAAGTGTACAAATAACTTAATGAACAAAAAGGAATGTTTTGGGAATACTTTGTTATTCATTGCTTATTTCTTTTTTCGTATTTATCTCACAATGATGCAAAAAGATGCAGCGTACAGCAAAAAATATGAGGTTGTACATGAAAGTGTGTGCAGGAGCATGCATTTCACTGATTTCAGGAAAGTCAGCTATAGTAACCATAGCTTTTAATGACTTAGCTATGAAGATGTGTAATCAGCTCAGAACAACAACTCGTTGGATTTCTTTTGTTATATTAGTTTTTGTCTCTCACTGTGTTTTCCCTTTTCAGCAAGATATGTATTGCAATCTCAGTGAAGGTTTTGGCCTAATATCCCGTGACACTTATAGGGCAGTTCCCAAGCCTTGAAGTTACTGTTTTAGCAGCCTTATGGAGTGTGGCAAATTGCCCTCCATCAGGGCGTTTTCTGAAGGCTTTTTCTTGCAGCCAGAATGGTTCGAGGCATCGTTTGGGACCAGTAGCTTGGTTTGGTGAACACATGCCTTGAAAAGGAGAATATTCCCCAGCGAACTGCAAAGCTGTGGATGAAGACATGGCTCCTGTCTGGCACTCATTGAAGAGCTGATCTCTACCTAGCTCTTGGGCTGAGGAACAATTTAAAATGTGGGAGGAAAAAACCCTGCATTTCAGACTGGTTTTGTGTGATTTTTTTTCCTTTAGTGATTCAACCCTCTGCTTGTAGGCCTGAACTGAACCTGCTCTGCACAGACTGAAATCTGTCCACATCAAATTTGTGCTATGGAATTATTGTGGGCCTCCTCCCACAGCCTGACTGCAGTGTTCAGCACACCCAGCAGGACTCTGGAGAGATGCCTGATAGGGAATATTCCTAAAGGATATGTAAGATAGGGGTATACCTAGATACAGATACAGAGAGGAATATCCAAGATAGGGGAATTGTGGGTCTGTAAAGACTGCTTTGCTGCAGGACAATGGATAGTCATTTGGTAACTTCATTCTGTTGGACTGTCTCAAGAAGATATTGCACACACACTGCCTTCTCCAGATGTTCACAGGCAACCTAACAAATCACGTGATTTTATGTCTTCACATGTCCACTTCTCTTTTCTAAAAGTGACAGAGTTGGTAGAAGGGGAAGCAAGCTGCTGAAGGAAAGAAGGTAGCCAAAATGGCTAATGAGGAAAGGAGGACAGAAACATGCACAACTGTCCTCACTGTAGTGAGTCTTTTCAAAAGAAGAAGAAGAGGATGGGCCAAGGAAAACACACCAGCAAGCCTGACTCTGTAGCTCTGAAAGTTTGTCCATGTTTTAGAGGGGAAGGCTGGAACTGTCCTCAAGTGGTTTTCAGTTATATTCCT
>NW_010402834.1:18589-26119 GCF_000710305.1 Buceros rhinoceros silvestris | reverse complement strand
GCTGCTAGCAGTGCCTCTACAACATATTATACTGTATTTTTTCCTGTGGTGTTCAGAGCTAAAGATATTAATACTAGCAACAGAGAAAAAATCAGCATCATTTTCAATGAATGTCTTAATAATTGTTTGCCATTAGTATCGCTACATGTGGTAAGTCAGATCAGTGTTTCTTTAAATATCCAGCATCCCCTTCAGTGGTAAAGGAAGACCAGTGAAAGGTTCCCAATACTGAGCTATTTTAATTAAGTTTCCAGGGCTTGAAGATATAGATAAATTAAAACGGGAGAAAAGATTTAAGCAGGGAGTGGTTTGTGGTCCAAAACACTGTGGGTTTTGTCAGGGAATGACTCTCCAGAATATAATTCTGTTTATCTTGACTATTTATCAGTCTATTAGGGAGAGAAAAATAAGGTATTGTCACTGTGAGATATGGAAATGAGAGTCTGGTGACTGAGTTTGCATCTCAACACGTTGCTAGTTTGTCCTTCAAAAGGGTAGCTACAACACAGAGGATTCAACACATCCTGAAAGGACACTAACTTTGGAAACTCTTTTTATAAGACACTTTTTTCCAGGAGCACAAAAGTCCTTGAAAAATATCAGAATATAGATAGATGATAGATAGACAGATAAATAGATAAAGGCTTAGCAAGAAAGAAAATATTTTTCTTCTTCTCTTCTTGGCTTTTTCTATTTTTTATTTCCTTTTTTATTTTTATAAAGAAGAAAAGACTCTTCTCCTGCTGAGAGGAATCCAGTAGCCTCCAGTATTCTTTTCTTATCTGCTTTGCTGTCAGTAGATTGCAAAAAGAATGACCACCAATATACAACTGCCTAGGGATGTTCATTTCAGTTCAGATATGAATATCTGACTACACAAAAATAGAAGATCAGGGAAGGTTTGTTTGTTTTTTTTTTTTTAAGGAAGTAAAACAAGCATGGACAAATAAAAGTATTAAAAGAAGACAGTTAAGACACAGTAAATAAAATGAAATGCCCAGGGACAAGTATTCCCTTTGAGAAAGAACATCAGAAGGAATGGAATTAGTGTTCAAAACACGTTGGACGATACCCTGGTCACAGCAGCGAGGTGATAATGGAGAGTTGTCTGGTGCACCAGCAGGCAGTTACTGCTTAAAACAGAACTTCATTCCCCTGCAGAAAAGGCAAGATGTAGAAGCAGATTTTTCTGTTCCTTACTGGTGGCTGTTTTGTCTAGTATTTCCATTTGTTTTGATTAGCACTCTGGGAAATGTACATGAAAAGCAGGATTAATCACAAAAAGCAGTACACTGAATACTTCATGGGAAACTACCATGGGTTCAGTGCAAGATTTCGGCACTGGAAGAAAGGTTTCTAACACCTACCAAGGAATTAACAGTAGCAGATGAAGAAGAAACCTTAAAGCAAAAGACTCTCTGTACCAAGATGCTTGGTACAGGCATGCTGTATCTATATCAGAGATGCTAGATATATATCAGAGATTATATATAAAAAAATTAGTAGTGAATATACTGAAAATGGAATAGCAGTCAAAATGACAGTGATTCAGATTTTGGGTTGAGTTAGTCTGATGAAACATTTTTAAGTCTAGAAGTTCTTGAGGAGGAAATAAAGCTGTCAACACAGAACTATTTTGACAGGAAGTGTTTACTTTTGGAACTGCTGTAATGCTTCACACAGCTATTTTCCTAATGAAACTTTTCAGCTTGTATTATGAAATATGAAAAGAAACTAACCTAAGTTAAAAGATTAAGCAAAATTAGAAAGTTAGGTAAGATAAGCAAATATTTCAATTATTTTCACCAGTCATCCTCC
Organism: Buceros rhinoceros silvestris; assembly: GCF_000710305.1. NCBI lineage: Eukaryota > Metazoa > Chordata > Aves > Bucerotiformes > Bucerotidae > Buceros > Buceros rhinoceros. Next base: position 24,301 of record NW_010402834.1, on the reverse strand, counting down.
AATACATATACTGAATTCAACTCAGGTACAGTATTTGTTGGGTTTTTTTCTTACTGTGAGCACAAAACTAAAAGAAAAAAGTATTTGTATAGCTTTAGCTGAATATTCCTACTAGGTTTTTAAACTTGCAACTTGAAGAAAAAGAGCCAGTGAATGTAATCTCTAAGAACAGTATGCCTATGAAATTGCTAGTTCACTGTGAAGCTGGATCACTATCACAAAGCCGTTCAGTAGCAGGGTCAGGCTGTCAACAGGGGAAAAAAAGGTACATTAAAAACGACAAAAGACAAGGTGAAAATTAAATATAATAGACTAACAGAAGATGCAGGAGCAGATACAGTGCTGCGAATTTACATGCAATGCTAGTAAGAGGCTTTGTGTTGATCCTAGACACTTTCAGATGTCCAGTACAAGAAAAAAGAATACAAGAGCAAGAAAAGAAAAGATTAATCCTAAAACTAGAAACTAATTACCCAGCTGAGGAAACTCGTGTTCTAACCTAACCTACACAACCTTGCAAGCCTTCACAAGAAGATAATGGATCATTTCTGGGAAATATACATTCCTGAAACCCAAAAAAGGCCCTGGTAAAAACCCAGACAAGAGCTGCAGACCACCATGCAGACAGCAACGAGCTCTCCTACCACACAGGCATGGGATCAGAAAGCAAATAACACAGGCAGCCAGCATATGCTAATGAAGAGGGGACTGGAGATGGGAATAACACAGCCACATAATCTACTCAAAACCTGGCGAGGATCACCATTTTATTTGGCCAAGAGGGTGTCTGGTCAACCTCTGGGGACAAACGTAGTCCCAGTTGTTTGAGCATGCCAAACACGGTTTGACATGACCTGTCAAAATGGTCATGTGAAAATTGCCCCAAAGCTGTGGGCCTGAAATGCTTCTGACAGGCGCTCTGATTTTGCCAGTCTACATTTTTGCAGGACTCTCTCGGGCTCTGAAGTACCAGCCATGTCCTGTGCTGGCCAGGAGGTGCTGTCAGCAGCCTCCAGATGGGAGCATGGGTGACAGTCCCAGCGCCCTCCACTGACCCCCTTCCAAGGTCTTCAGCCACCTGCCTGTTCAGATACAATGTGCTGTCTCTGAAGTCAAGTTCAGGGATGGAGAAAGCTTTGTGCTGACAGCCTTGAGAGGTTAGGAGGGAAGGAAGACTCAGAAAAACCCAAGGATTGTTATCCAGAATTAGGTTGTCCATGTTTCACGCAGCCCAGGTCCTAACCTATCTATCTGATTAAAATTAAAAAAAAAAGACACAAAACCCACTACACTATAACAAAATAGGGATACTTTAAAAGACTGTTCAGCCAGCATCAGTGGGCTTTGTAAATAAACAAAGCAGAATTCTAGAGAAATTTAGGATAGGGACCTCTCCCCTTTTAGTAAAAACAGTGTATCAGCATGTCATGTTTAACAGATTAAACTGGAAGTGCAGTGAAATACCTGACATAACATTTTCCATTATGTACTATTTCTAAAGCCACATTGTCCTTAAAAAACAATAATTGGACTGGAACAACAACAAGAAAAGCCCAAGAAACAAACAAACTTATAAAGCCAGATGAGCAAAGATGTATTTTCAAACAAGCACGAGCAAATTCAGACTGAGAGGTGCTCGGTGACTTCAACTTTTTGATCTTCTTCAATAGTTTAACCAGCTGCAAACTCTGCTCCAAGCCCCAAAAGTTTCCACTAGAAAGCTGTAGTTCAGCTTGTGAAGTAAACGCAGTCCCATGCTATGTGGACCACCTCTGCAAACCGTCGGCGTGCAGAAGAAGCATCACCAATGTAAAACCAGCCCTGAAATTTCTAGATGGCTTTGAGCTGAACTCAAGCACTACTAAAGTCATGCATTTTTGGTTTTGCACTTTTATGCACTTGCTTACACTTAGCTGAATGGAGTAAAACTATTTTTACTGTGTCTAGTGGGGATTCACAAAGAAAATGATAATCAAGTCTGTTAACGTCTAAGAGTAGCCTCTCTAGTGCTGCATATCACACATAGTGCGCAACATCTCCTCTGCAGCCTTTTACAACCACAGCCCTCAGCACTCTTCAGCCCCATGTGTTCTCCATACAGCTCAAAAGCATGCCTGGTGTTCACTGTGACAACACACTCCCTTCCAATGCCCCCTTGCTCCTGCTGCTGCCTGTCCTCTGGCTCCCATAGTGCCCATCACCAGGCCAGCCTCCTCCTCTGGGCTGTGGAGAGGACATCTGTCAGGCTCATCTTCCCAGTGTAGAGGAAATTATGCTGCAGTATCTGTAGGACAAGAAATATCTGAGGTCTTTGGCACTGAACCAGGACACAGCATGGTCAGGCTTCTCTTTTCTGAGAGCAGAGCTTGGGCCCATCAGACCAGAGGTTGAGCATCAGGCAAGTAGCAGGATGTCCACCTTCATTTACACTGGTTTAGGGTGTAATCTGCCATCCGGATCCATCATGCTGTGTTCTGGGCACCTCTACTCATCAAGAGAGAGGTGTTCATGACCTTTCAACTCAGCAGCTCCCAATCATTTTCGACAAATAATTTGCTATGGAGCGATAGACAGTGATGCCCTCTTGCAGGTCCCCTGGACAGCTGAAATACTAACCCCCTGAAAGGATCAGAGGCAATGCCCTTGCTAGGAAGTGGTGACTCCTTGACTGTTACTCCTTGTTCTTCTTCCAGACTTTCCACAAAGCCTTAACCCCAGCATGAGGCTACACATGCCCTGTTACTCTGGGACATGCGGCTAGACTCTTAACATGTGCTTCAGCTTTGCCATGACTGTCCACAAGAGCAAGGCAGTGTGAGCGTGCAGACAGCTGACTACATAAGAGGGACTGAAAGCCAGCAGCTCCACCATTGCCCATCATGGTCTGCAATGCCATGCCTAACCTGCAGTGCCTGGAACAACTGCAGCAGGACCATACCTTCCTTGCCATGTGTGCCCTGTGTTGCACTGCTTCTACCAGCCATGGAAGGGAAGGGCTCAGTGGTGGGCTTCCTTCACCCTTGTTTTGTTGATTATGAAGTCTGTCTTATTCTCATGACCCTGTATCCTTTGCTTGCCAGCCTGGTCCACCTCCTTCTCACTGGTTGTGGGTCATCATCTCCCTCCTCATTGCTTCTAGTTGAAAGCACTGCTCACTGTGTTGGCCAGATTTGTTGACTGATCCTCAAAGTTCCTTATTCTCAAAGAGCTTATAGAAGACAAATCTATGTAGTCAACACCAGCTGTGCAACCAGTTGTTGACCCACAGTATCTGTCTGCTCCTCTTCAAGGCAGCTCCCAGCACCTCTCTTACCAGGGACTGAGCTACTCTGAGCTGCAGACCTGCAGGTGGAGCAGTAGTGTCCTTCTGGCAAAGGGAGTTGAAGTTGCTCTCTTTCAGTGAATCTTGAGTAATGAAGAGTGTGCACCATTTGTAATGGGCAAATCCACGAAAAACATGGTGCTGAGTCAGTAGAAACCATGATGCTGCAGTAAGATCAAACGGACGTAGACAGCACTGAAAGGAGATACCTTCTCCACTCTGGACTTTTCCCCTGCATCCTCTCCTGAGGGAGGGTACTCCAGAACTTTCTTTGAGAAACTGAACAGATTTCAAAACAGTTCTGGAGGAGTGGGAGATGAGTGGTTGGGAAGCCAGGACTTGCCTCCAGCCTCCTGCAGCATATTGTGTTTTGTTTGGATTAACACAGCTTCAGAAATTCCTGAAGGTTTGTTTTATGGTAAGTATTTCCTGCATTGCCCAGGCCTTACAATTTCTTTCAGTTAATTCGTAATAACACAACTGAACCCAGTAACTTGATGTATAACCCATTGCGTCTGTAAAGCAGCTGATGTCCAGTCCTTCATGGGGCTTCAAGAAATGACTATAGTAAATGTTATAACTGCTGCTGGCACTGTTAGTAATACACGGATGAAACACAGAACACCCTGCAGCAGGGCAAGCGAACACTTCTGGTTTGCTGACATGGGCACGCTCAACATGGTTTCCTTGATCTATATCTGACTCTCTCAAAATACCATGCTCTTAGCCTGAGGCTTTAGGCTTCTCCATGAACACAACTAAACACTTGCCTTCAGCCTATCCTGAATTAAGACAGTAAAGTCATAGGGCTAAATAAGGGATAAATGAGGCCATAGCAGAAACACAGATGGGGGTGTTCGCAAGGAGGCTGCATCAGTGGCCAGCACAACAGCTGAGTGGGAAGGGGAACTGCTTGGAGACCGGCATTGGTTTGGTCTTCCTCAGATGAAAGACAAAATCATACTTGCTTTTTCCTGGCTCTGGAGCTGTTTGTCCCTCCCATGCTCCGTGTAAGGGACACAAGCACCAAACACGGCTCTCTTCACTCTGCACCCATACATTTTTGGTGCTGAAAGCTTTCAGAGACAGTCCTTAGGTTCTGCCCAAAATCTTTTAAAATATCCTATTTCATTCCCATAAAATGGAAATTGAATATTGTTAGGGTAAATAAAATAAGTGCTAGGAAATACTCAGGCATCACTATGAAGCATGCAGGAAATGAAATAGCATCTGTACTGGCACAATAAAGGGCTTCTTAAACATACAAGACTACCATAAAGCATCTGTAGCATCACCTACCTCCACTGCCTATTTGTCCTATTTTATACATAGATGATAGACCCAAAGGGGCCCAAGTGAGTATATTTTCATCTAGAAACCCAGGTTTGCTCCATTACTACAAATCCAAATGAATCTGTACCAGGGAAAAGAAGTCTGGCAAACAAGAGAGGCAAAAAGTGAAAAAATGTTTTCTCCTCTCTGATGTGCGATGAACCTATTGCAGAAGCACAGGTGCTGCATTGTCTTTGGACAGAGTATACCTGGTGCCTTAGCTTGCCTGGCTCTGAGCTGCAATCAACGGTTATCTTACCTGGGAAAAACAGGATCATTCAGAGCTATTAAAGAGTTACTGGAGTTTGGAAGGAGAGATGCTCTTTGAGCATGGGGACTGTGACAGTGTCTGGCGCTCCATCTACACTAAGACTGGTGCCCATATGAAAAGCAGGAGCTTTTCTGCATGATGTGTGCCTCCCTTGGAGCAATGCTTAAAATAATTGCTCACAGTTGTTTCACTGCCTGAGGGTTTTGTTGCTTTGGCTTGTTTGTTTGGGTGTTTTTTTAAACGCAGTGTTTCTGGTAAAAAAAAAAAAAGAAATCCAAAGGTACAATTTCATTCTATTTTGGGTTCCTTCTTGCCTCCCCTTGTCCTGGTTTTACCTTGCTGAAGTTCTCTCTTGCTCTTGGTGGAAAGAGCACATGGTTTTGGCTGAGAGAGTGCGTTGGAGCAGTCCCCTCTCTAGCTGCTGCTGATTCACCCTCCTGAATCAGCTAACAGGGGTGCTGGTCCTCTGGCTGTGGGAGTGATGCAATGAGCGTGAACGCCTCCATTTCAGTCTTCTTCCACTGTGCGCTTCTGGGGCCGGCACACCCTGGCTGACACAGGCTGCTTGGGGGCCTGGGAAACTGCGGCGGTTCACAGCAACGTGGCTCCAGAAGGGCAGTCGCACTGCTCAACCACCAACATCCTCCCACCAGCTTGCCTGTGAATTCAAATAGCTGGGATGTTACCAAACACATCCAAGAAAGCCAGACAGCGAGGAGTCAAGCCTCCCACCCTGTGCTGCCTTTATGTTGCTTGAGGTCAATTATTATAAACTATGAATTTTTCA